>NC_067142.1:85716123-85813623 GCF_903995435.1 Acomys russatus
GAACTCAGGAGTCCGAGACCACTGTCTTTAAACAAAACAAAACAAAATAACATTGACTTCCCTTGAGGACAGTGGGGAGAGCTCTCTCAGGTTCACCTTTTAACTGTCAGTGTCGAGCTCAGAATAAGTATGAGATGAGTGAATGAATTGTGTGTGATAAAGTTGCCAGGACAAGGTCACTGCCCTTTCCATTGTAAACTTGAGGACAAAGTGGAAGCCACCATCTTTCTTTCTGTGGTCTAAGCTAGTCAGGCTTTTGGATAGGAAATTTAGAAAATTTTTGCTACAAATAAAAAATTTAACATTTTTCTTTTTAAGAGACTATTACTAAACTTTGAGGTTCCATCGTATTTTCAGTTTACTGATTTATTTATTGTGGGCTTTGTTTTGTTGGGGTTTTGTGTGTGTGTGTGTGTGTGTGTGTGTGTGTGTGTGTGTGTGTGTGTGTGAGAGAGAGAGTATGAGTAATTCATAAAACCCAGGCTGTTGTAGAACTTGGTATATAGCTGAGGATAACTTTGAAATTTAATTTTTTTTTTAGATTTTATTTTGTGTGTATAAGTGTTTGCCTTGTTTGTATGTATATGCACCAAATGTATACAGTACCTGGGGAGACCAAAGGGCAACAGATCCCCTGGAATGTAGTTACAGATTGCAGTGAGCTGCCCTTTGGGTGCCAGGAACAAACTGAGCCCTCTGCAAGAGCATCAGGTCCGTCTGCTGAGATGTGTCTCTGGCCCTGTCAGTGAGCTCTCGATCCTCCTGCCTCCACCTCCCAAGGACACCACGCGTACTCTGTGCTTGGGACCCAGCCCGGGGCTTGGTGTGTGTGCTAGGCAACCATTCTGCCAACTGAGCTGCAGCCCAGCTCTCAGAGTGAAAATTTGAAGCCAAACTCCTTGGTACTTTGTCACCTTCTCCTTCAGGAGCAAATGAGCCTCTTATCCTACAATGAGAAGTCGGACATCTGGTCGCTGGGCTGCCTGCTGTATGAGCTGTGTGCACTAATGTGAGTGTGGCAAAGAGACACATTGGTCACCTTTACTGGGCCCTGCTGAAACTGAGTTACAAGACAAGTTAAAAACAACATGCCCCCCCCCCTCCGCGTGTGCACTTGCACGCGTGCGCGCGGGCACACACACACACACACACACATTAAGAATGGAATATGGGTTTGTCCTGCTTTGTTAAAGGATCTGTGTTTCCAGTGAAGCTGACACTTAGCTCAAGGGCAGAGTTTGCAGCTGAGGCTAACAGAGCAGAGTGGCCGGGGTCCTGGGAAAGGTGTGGGGTTTGGAGAACAGGAAGAACTCTGATTCTTGTCACTTTACCCTCCACTTCTGTGTTGTTCCATCACTCTGGAGACAGTCTTTGAGCTGTCTTTCTGATCTAGGAGGCAGAGCCAGAGTGCTGCAGAATCTACAGACTTCAAGTAAGAGCTGCTCAAACCTAAATGTAGGCAGTACCGTGAGTGACACTGCTGACCACAGCTACAGTACCATGACACTGCTGACCACAGCCACGGTACCACAGCACTGCTGACCACACCACAGTACCATGACACTGCTGACCACAGCTACAGTACCATGACACTGCTGACCACAGCCACGGTACCGCAGCACTGCTGACCACAGCCACAGTCACAGAAAAGAGTCCTGGTTGAGGACATAGAGTTCAAGGCAGAGCCAGCCACCTGTTTATCCCTGTTTTTTCAGTTTATTTAACATTAAAATTTTTTTCTCTTTTCTTCCCTTGCCCCCTCTTATCTCCATTCTCTCTTTCTCTTCCCTCATTTTCCTTTATTTACTGCATTTATTTTTTAAACCCCAGGCCTCCATTTACAGCTTTCAACCAGAAGGAGTTAGCTGGGAAAATCAGAGAAGGGAGATTCAGGCGAATCCCTTACCGCTACTCGGATGGGTTGAATGCCCTCATCACTCAGATGCTGAACTTAAAGGTAAGGCTGAAAGGCTGTGGGCGCTGTCTGTCTGCATCTCTTGGTGAGCTTTGGAGGCCATGTTCTTTCTGTAGACTGATGAAGGCCGAAGAAGCCTCAAAAAGATGCACAGGTGCCTGTTTTCCTTGCCACTTTCTGCCACACTAACGGTGGTTGGTGGCATGGAAGGACTGACAAAGGCCTATCAGAGGAGCAGCCGTAAGGGAAGGGGCAGGAAGTAGGGCCTCATGGCTGTCATTCACCCTAAGAGACAAGAGACCAGAATGAGGGGTACGGGGAACAGGCAAGGTAAATGCCCGAGAAAGGGCTCCCTGGTCCGTGTGATGGAACGCAGGTCGTCTCTGTAGACTGAGGAAAGAGAGAGGGGGGGCTGAGGGGTTGCAGAGGATACGGGGATGGGGGTATGTGTGATGGGTTGATATGGGGGAAGGTGTGTGTGTGAGATGGGGTTGAAGGTCTGTGAGCATGTTCTTAACGGTGTTTAGAGAAACAGGCCCCACTTCCCCAGTGGTGCCCAGTGTGTTCAGGTGTGGAGTTGTGCAGGGCCTTAGAAGGATAGCTAAAGCCTGCGTCATCTTGCAGACCCATGACTTTGTGACCAGTGAATTTGTGTTTCCAGATGTTTAACCAGATGTTTCTAGATACAGGAACTGACCAGTATCTTGTTTACCCTCTTTTTTTTTTTTTTTTTTTTTTTTTAAAAGAGAACCTGGGGTTTAATGACAGACCAGGTCTTTTTATTTATTTATTTTTTTATTTTATTTTATTATTTATTATTATGTATACAGTGCTCTGCCTGCACATACAACAGCAGGTCAGAAGAGGGCACTAGATCTCATTATGGATGGTTGTGAGCCACCATGTGGTTGCTGGGAATTGAACTCAAGACCTCTGGAAGAACAGACACTGCTCTTAACCGCCAAGCCATCTCTCCAGCCCCTTGTTTACCCTCTTAACATAACTGCTTGTCTGAAGCTGACTTTGTGCTCTGCCTGCCACATTGTCTGCAGGATTACCAACGACCGTCAGTGGAAGAGATTCTGGAGAGCCCTCTGATAGCAGACCTGGTCGCAGAAGAGCAAAGGAGAAATCTGGAGAGGAGAGGACGGCGCTTAGGCGAGCCTTCGAAGCTGCAGGACTCCAGCCCTGTGCTAAGTGAGCTCAAGCTGAAGGAGAAGCAGCTGCAGGATCGAGAGCGTGCACTCAGAGCTCGAGAGGACAGCCTGGAGCGTGAGTCCTGCCCAGAGCCAATGGAGCAGCTGAGTGCAGTGGGGAGGTGGGCTGGAGCCAGCTGAGTGCAGTGGGGAGGTGGGCTGGAGCCAGCTGAATGCAGTGGGGAGGTGGGCTAGAGCCAGCTGACTGCAGTGGGGAGGTGGGACGGAGCCAGCTGACTGCAGTGGGGAGGTGGGCTGGAGCCAGCTGACTGCAGTGGGGAGGTGGGCTGGAGCAGCTGACTGCAGTGGGGAGGTGGGCTGGAGCCAGCTGACTACAGTGGGGAGGTGGGACGGAGCCAGCTGACTGCAGTGGGGAGGTGGGCTGGAGCCAGCTGACTGCAGTGGGGAGGTGGGCTGGAGCCAGCTGACTACAGTGGGGAGGTGGGACGGAGCCAGCTGACTGCAGTGGGGAGGTGGGCTGGAGCCAGCTGACTGCAGTGGGGAGGTGGGCTGGAGCCAGCTGACTACAGTGGGGAGGTGGGACGGAGCCAGCTGACTGCAGTGGGGAGGTGGGCCGGGGTCTGAAGAGAAGAGTTGAAGTGCACGGGCCTTGTTAGAACCTTTTGTTTCTTTCTATTGGTGGTTACTGGGGATTGACCCAGAGTTTTGTGAACATCAGAGCTGCACCCAGCCCTTTTTTGAGACAGGATCTCTATGAGTTGTCCAAGCTGACCAACCCTCCTGCTTTGCCTCCTGTGTAGCTTGGTTACAGCCCTGTGTCACCAAGCCTGGCAGAACCTTTTTATAAACCAGTGGTTCTCAACCTGTGGGCCACGATGTCATTGGGCTGGTGTGTGTATGTGGTGTGTGTGTGTGTGTGTGTGTGTGTGTGTGTGTGTGTGTGTGTGTGTAATGACCCCTTTATAAGGGTCACGTAAGACCATCAGAAAACACATATTTCTCATGATCTTAGCAACTGAAAGTCCATTCCTTTGTCTCCAGGCAGTTCTGCCCATATCCAGTTAGGCCCACATAGGAGTACCAGGCATGACGACCTGGCCCCAGCCCCATCACATACACCCTGAACATGCAGGTGTATGTCATAGTGTTGGCACCATAATGTATTCATGTGGAATAGTCATGTGTGTAGACAGCAGCTGCTGTGTTGAAAGCAGCGATATTGGAGGTAAACCATCACTTCATGAATTGTAACTACTGGGTAAATATGAAGTCAACTACTACAGCAGTATAGGAGGGTGGATATTGAGGGAAGGGGAGATGAGGGGGGTTGGGGGATTGGGGTGCATGATGTGAAATTCACAAAGAATCAATACAAAGTTAAAAAAAAAAAAGCCAGACTTGACATTGGCTGCAAGTATCAGAAACAAAGCCTAGCAGCCATTGAAGCTTCATTTTTGGTGACACTCGACAGCAGCAGAGCTCACGCCATCGCTGGGGAGTCACTTTTGCTCATGCTATGGTCAGAGACAAGTGTGTTATGCAGTTGGGTGCCATCTCCTTATCTAGAGGAAGTTAAACCCACTCCACTCCCAACAGTTAGCGCCAGCCGCATGGATCTGCAGGTGTTGCCACTGTTACTGGTGGACATGGGGTGATGATGTAACGATGGCGACTTTAAAGATGAGGCCTTTTTTTTCTTTTTTGCAAACTCTTTGAAACAACAACTACCACATATGATGTATTTGACACAGTTGATTCATTTCTGAAAGAGCATAACATCTCTTGGCGAGACAGGTTTGTGTACCTGCACAGATGGTGCTCCAGCTGCTCCAGGTGTCGATCTGGATTTCAGAGTTTGGTGCTGAGCGAGTCAGAGCGCACTGATTCACCTGCTGGTGTTAGCAGTGACGACGTGGCCACAGAGTTATATGCAGTAATGGAAAGCATCAGAGCTTCTGTCAGTATGTGAAGGCGAGCACAGTTTCTGAAGCTGCCGTGAGGTGGATGCTCAGAATGAAGCTCGGCTGTTTCATGCTGAAGTGAGGTGGCTGTCAGAGGAAACGCTTTAAAAATGAGGTTTTGAGCTTCCTGGTGAGCTCAAAATGTTCTTAATCAGAAGCCTCTATTTGTCTGAAAGGATCTGATCATTCCAAATGAAACTTCAGCTTTGGCAGCAACAACAAATTGGGTGAAAATAATGTACATGCTGTATTGTTTTTTTTTAATTAACTGTATTACTTGTAGGCCCGGCTAGTAATCAATTAAGACACTGACACTTGTTATATTTTAAAATAGCCTTAGTTAACCTGGGGCAGGGCAGATATCAATCCTCTAAACTACCTCCCATAGTGGGGCAGGCATGGGATCCCTGCCTCAATCCCATGCCATCTGTTTCTAATAACTTATATCAAGCTACCTCCCGTCCATAATCCCAAATACTTGCTCATGTTCTTCATCTGGGCTGGATTCTCCATCCACACTGGCCATGTGCTTCTCCTCCAGCTAACCCATGGCGGCCTTCCTCTCTTCACTTCAGGGTCTCTCGTTTCTCCTCGTAGAGGTCTTTTTTCTTCCCGGAATTCCTCTCTCCTCTAAGCCCCACCTGTCTCCTGCCCTGCCCAGGTGGGATGGCTTTTTATTAAGCAAAAGGTGGGTCACACAGATAGCAAGCAGTAATTAGCATCAAAGTACATCAGACTATCCACAACATCTCCCCTTTTCTGTCTAAATAAAAAAGGCCATTTTTATATACGGTAAGTACAATTATGAAAAATTATAAAAACCAATAGGTAAGACTTACATGCATAATTTTTTTATCAAAATGTATTTGGCAACCTCGTAGAAAATATTATCTATTCTATCTTGGTAAGTCTAAAGTTTTGAACCTAAATCAACATTTATTAAAGCTCAAATCTATCAACCTAAAAGTATCTATCTAGACTTCAGAGTATCTTTTTAACTCTTAAAACAACTAAGCTTAAATTTAAAATTAACTGTCTGGTCTTCAATCCCATCAGAGACTTGCGAATAAATTTAACTACCTGAGTAGAAATGCAGTGCAGGTTAGCAGCTTCCAGAATGAGAAAATGACAGGCATTCTTAGGCAGAACTGTCTGTGGGTTTATGGCCAGAGCTCCTTACCCGTTGCTTTTCTTTTCCCCATCCCTTTTCTAAAGAGAAGGAACGTGAACTTTGTATTAGAGAGCGACTAGCAGAGGACAAACTGGCCAGAGCCGAGAGTCTGGTGAAGAGCTGCAGCTGGCTGAAGGAGCAGAGGTTCCTGTGTGTGGCTGGCGGCCCAGGTATGTTCATAGCTCCACACACATTGTGCCTCACGTGGTAATGTGCACCCCAGTGTGGCCTCCAGACTGATTTGCAGGGCTTTGACTTTACAGCCTCAGATCTCAAGGTGACTCCACCGCATCTGCACTGGAGTGGAAGTGAGATCCTGCTGGTGCAGAGCCTGACTTTCTGAGTGAGAGACTGAGACCACAGGGGTCATAATTTCAGCTCCACCCACCTTAACAGACGGTGTGATTCATGCTGAAATATTTTGAAAACTATACATTTTAGTTTGTCTATGGTATTCTTTGGTTGTTACAAAAACTATATTTCTTTACATTTTTAAGCAAAAATCCTGGTATTTTAAAACTGCCATACCTCAGTCATAATAGAAAGTATGGCTAAACAGGCATGGTGGTATGTCTGTGATCCCAGCACTTGAAAGACTGAAGCAGGAGAATTGCTGTGAGTTTGAGAGCAGCCTATTGTACATAGTGAATTCAGGCCAGTCCCAGTGAAGGGGGTGTGGTTGGCAGGAGCACTGGCTCATGTCATGGTAAGAACTCTTACCGCTTGTCTGTGTCACAGCTCTGCGGCTGTGAAGAGACAGTGGTCAAGCAGCTCTTACAGAGAAAGTGTTTCACTGGGGCTGGCTCACAGGGTCAGACGGTTACTCCACTGTCATCGTGGACAGGGTGGACATGGCAGCGTGTGTGGCACTGGTGGCATGTGTGGCGTGTGTGGCACTGGTGAAGTAGCTGAGAACTTACATTATCTTCTGCTGAAAATTTTAAACTTCAAAGCCCACTCCTAGTGAGAGTTGGATTTCCTCCAACAAGGCCACACCTCCAGTCCTTTTCAAATAGTGCCAATCCCTGATGTCTAAGCATTAAAATAATAAATGAACCTATGAGGACCATTATTCAAACCACCACATTGTTCTTCCTGAGGACTTGAGGTTGGTTCGCAGCACCCACACGTGGCCTATCGTCCCGGAACTCTAGCTCCAGGGCATCTGAAGTCCTTTTCTGGCCTCAGGTTATGTGCTCAGGTGCCACAACCCTTCTTCCCCCACCCCATGAACACACATACACACATGTGCACATAATCTACAAAATAAACAAAAATGAGAATGCTCCATGGCTAAAGGTGGGTGCCACCAAGCCCGACACACCTGAGTTTACTCTCTAGGACCCATGGTGGAAGGAGAGAACCGACCCCAAAGCTGGTCCTCTGGCTTTGCACACCTTTAATCCCAGCATGCAGGCAGCAGAGGCAAGCAGACCACTGTGAGTTTACGGTCAGCCTGGTCTGCAAGGCCCAGACCAGCCACAGCTACAGAGTGGGACTCTCTCAAAAGCAAAACAAAAAAGATAAGCCAGCCACAGAGTGAACCATCACTTTTGGATCTTTCTTAAAATCTTTGAGTTCCTTTTTCTGTTGTCTTGCTTTTGGAGACACAGGGTCTTCCTATATAGACCTGACTAGTAGACCTAGAACATGCCGTGTAGACTAGGCTGGCCCCTAACTCACAGTCTGGGATTAAAAGTGTGCACCACCACACCTGACTTATGTCAGCTTTGTTTAGGTCATAGCTCAAAGAAACGACAACAATGACAAAATAAACCATGGGGCTGCAGAGATGACTCAGTGGTTAAGTGCATATACTTGTAGAGGACCTGAGTTCAGTTCCCAGCACCCACATCAGTTGCCTCACAACCACCTGTAACTCCAGCTCCAGGGCATCCAGTGCCCTCTTCTGAACTTGAGAGTGTCTGTATTTATGTGCATATATCCACACAGGGTGCGCGTGCACGCACGCACACACAAATAATAAAGCTAAATATTTTATTATTTTAAAAGATTTTATTTTATGTATATGAGTGCTCTGTCCATGCACATCAGAAGTGGGAATCAGATTCCATTACAGATGATTGTGAGCCACCATGTGGGTGCTGGGAATTGAACTCAGGACCTTTGAAAGAGCAGACAGTAGTCTTAACTACTGAGCCATCTCTCCAGCTGCCAAAGCTAAATTGTTTGTTTGTTTTTTGAGACAAGGTTTCTCTGTTACATAGAGCTTTGGCTGTCCTGGACTCTTTGTAGACCAGGCTGGCCTCGCACTCACAGAGATCTGCTTCCCAAGTGCTGGGAGTAAAGGCATGTGCCACCATGCCCAGCGCTAAATATTTTTAAATAAAAAACCTGGTTGATTTATGCTATACCCACACCCTTGACCAGTTGTCGCAGAGAAGGTGACACAGGTGTCAGCTGAGTCCTCACTGATCATAATAGAGTTGATCTCACGTAACTCAGACCCTTTCTTCTTGTTTCTAAAGAACTTGATCTTCCGTCCTCAGTAATGAAGAAAAAAGTTCATTTCCATGGGGAAAGCAAAGAGAACGCCACAAGGAGCGAGAATTCTGAGAGCCAGCTTGCCAAGTCCAAGTGCAAAGACCTGAAGAAGAGGCTACATGCTGCCCAGCTGCGGGCTCAAGCCCTGTCAGATATTGAAAGAAACTACCAGCTGAAGAGCAGGCAGATCCTGGGCATGCGCTAGGCCAGCAAGCTGTGGAGCTGGGGCGGTGCTTGATACCAGCAACCCACTGGAGATGGGAATCCAGCTGCTGTAGTTTTGTGTGTCTGGGTCTGTGAGCTGCACCTTGTGTGTCGCGAGCATGACCCTGGGATTGTTTGTGGTCTTTCAGCAACGCATCTACAAGACAGCCATGTCTTCCTCCTAATATCCCTGGGGGAGGCATCGTGCCTTTGCTGCCTGTTGCGCTTTTATCCCATGTGCGATTACTACTGGGAATATGAGCTGAACACTGTGGGTCTTAGGAGAAAATAATGTTAGGGAAAGAACACTTAAGCTAGAGGACGCACTGAGGTGTCACGTGACTGAGGGATACAGCCTTCGCTGCAGTTCCAGGTGAGGCTTCAGCTGGTGTGTGACCTCGCTTTAACGGGCTCTATGACAGAGCAGGAGTCTTCACTCACCCACAGGGTTGCATTACAGGCTTTGTTAGTGTGTGATGTTCTGGGGTGAGACCCAGGCACTGGCCTGGCAGCCTGAGGAGAAGCCGTCACCAGCATTCAGTCCCAAGATGCCCTTAGTGCTAGTGAAAGTAGAGATTAGACTCTGGGAGGAAGGGACAGGCCGGAGCTTTTGCCTGAGAACGTGGGCTTACCTTAGGGAAACCCTGCCAGGACAGCACCAGTGACTGCAGAGAGACTGCAGACATGAAGGATGAGCCTGACTGATGAGGCGGATGTCATTAGAATTGTCCCTCAGTACCTGGGGACAGGAGGCTGCAGCTGTCAGAGCTGCTTGCACTCCGACTGTGCAGGACCGTAGCCTGTGCCTCTGTCAGTTGATGAGGTTAGTTAGGTGCTGTCTGCTCCCAAGTGTGAGCAGAACCGTCTGAAGTGTCCCAGGGTCTTCACAGTTTAAATTGCATGTGTGGTTTCTAAGTGTTTAATGTCGGAGCACTGTCTTCAGGAAGTAAGGCTACTAGGAACAAAGCAGGCCTTCCTCCTTTGCTGTCTGTCCACAGTCCCTTGAGACAGCTTCAGAAAAGAACAGTGCAGCGTGTGATATTTTCGATGCATGCCTTCACCTGCGTTAGTAGAAGTTTGCTGGTTTGTCTCCAGTTCCCTGAAGACTCATCAGAAAGGGATTCATTTGCCCAGTAGGTGCTGTTGGCTGAGAACGGAGGTCAGAAGCATTTTAATGCCATTTGTCTCATGACTAAACACACAGACTCCTTGCATTTTAAAATTCAGTGTCCTTTACTTTCTGGAGCTGTAATAACTTACTTGGGTGTGTAACTTGCCAAGGTTGACTTTTCTAATGCTTTCGCTGCTGTTGGCACTTGCAGCTGCAGAAGCAGCACCAGGGATCTCTTGCAAATATGTCTTTCTGTGGCAGCTAAGAATGTTAAAATGTGGCAAGCACCTTGTCTGTTGTGAAGGGACTGTGACAATCTGCCAGATGGATGTCCTGTTGAAAACTAGAAACTCAGTGTGGTGTTTTTTCTGACTTTTTCCTCTTTCTCCTTTGGTCTATAGTGATATTGGCATAGCAATACAGAATAAAATTCTATGTGTATAAAACATTCTAAGTATGAAGTTTTAAATGTTCTTGAACTTTAGAAATTTTAACTGGATATAATTGTTTATGAAAAACAAGTCATCTATTTATAAAACTTCCAATACAGTATAAATCTATTTTGTGGAAAATTTCATTGTGACTTTTGTATTTGTGTGTGTGTGTGTGTGTGTGTGTGTGTTTGTGTGTGTAGGCACATGTGGAGCCTAGAGGACAACCTCAGGAACCCTGATTTCTGATAAGGAGTCTTCTGGGTATGGGCCGCACCAGTTTTGTCTGGTTTGCTATCTCTCAAGTTCCAGGGTCCCCACTCTTGTCTCCACCTCGTGCCAAGGATTACAAGCACATTTTACTATATCTAATTCCCCATCCCCCACAGGGTCTCTCTGTGTAGCCCTGGCTGTCCTGGACTCACTTTGTAGAACAGGCAGGCCTCAAGCTCACAGAGATTCACCTGCCTCTGCCTCCTGAGTGCTGAGATTATAGGCGTGCGCCACCACACCTGGCTGCATCTAACTTGTTATGTGGTTCTGGGGGCTGAACTGAGCTCCTCATGCTTGCACAGTAAGACCCTTCTGAGTGAGTGTCCTTAGCCCATGATGTCTGTATTTTGTTTTTTGTTTTTTAATTATTTTTATTGATGTTTTGTCTATATGTCTATGTGATGGTGTTGGATCCTGGAGTTACAGTTATGAGCTGCCATGTAGGTGCTGGGAATTGAACCCAGGTCCTCTGAAAGAGCAGTCAGTCCTCTTAACCACTGAGCCATCTCTCCAGCCCTGTATTTTGTTTTTATTCTGGCTGTCTCTCACCTCCCATTCTCCTGTAATGTCAACCTTTCATTTTCCTACAGTTATGTCTTCTGTGTTTATTGGCCTCTGAATGGGAGGGAAGGAAAGTAGATCTGTGCTCAGGGAACTTGGCTCCACTGGGAAGAAACGTATCCTCTCACAGACCATGGGAGCCAGCCGACTGAGCTGAGAGCCAGCTCCATGGGGACACTGATGTTTGCAGACTTACGTTTTGTTTTTTCAAGATAAGGATTCTCCATGTAGCCTTGGCTGTCCAGGAACTTGATCTATAGGTCAGGCTCGCCTCTACCTCCTGAGTGCTGGGATTAAGGGTATATGTCACCGCCACCTGGCTGTGTGGAGACTTGGCTTTTTGTTTTGTTTTGAAGCCTCATTTGTGCTGAAATGAACTGGAATGTACTGCCACTCTTACAGAGAATTTACTTTGGGCTTTGGTGTGTTGCGGGGGGGGGGGGGGCAAGGGGCGGGGAAAAGGTTGATGCTAAGTGTCTTTCCTGATCTCCACTTGAACCCACAGTTCACTAATGGCAGCGAGCCCTGAGCCAGCTTGCCACAGCGACCCCATGGTCATGGGCAGCTACCATACCTGCCCAGCTTTTACTTGGGCTCGGAGGATCTCATCTCTGGCTCAAGCTTGTGCAGGAAGCTCCTTACCCATGAGCCACTCCTAGTCCACAATGTTAAAACCTTTCTTCTTTGAGCATGAGGCGTACTTTTGGGGACTACTTTATGGGTTCTTGTGGCTACCACCCTTCCTCAATCCCTTCCAACTCCCCAACACTAGATAGGCAAGAAAGGTTAGAGGGGAGAGGGGGCTGATTAGGGGTGTCAGGTTTCCTTGGGGCAAGTCCAATCTTTGTCATCAGAATACCAGCTAAATCCATCCAGCAAAAGCAGCAGCCAGGGCAGCAGGGGGAGCCGATGCCACCATAGGCCCTCTTTTTGTAGACCAGGCTGTCCTCAAACTCACAGTGATCCACCTGCCTCTGCCTCCCGAGTGCTGCGAGTGTGCCACACCCGGCCCATTCTGTGCATTATTAAGTGGAAGTGCTAGAGCTTTGAGCCTGTGTGTGTGTGGACTGCACTGTTTTCACATAGCCCTGCTGCCCCAGCCAAATAGAGCAGGTCTCCCCAGGGGCTTTAGTCCTAGGCTGAGTGGTTGCCATGACACCCACCCTCCATCAGGTCTCTCACCAGGCATGGGACAGAGGTCAGAGCAGGTTTTTCTGAGATGCGTAATACTGGCCCCTTCCCATCTGTGCCTGCTGAGTGGCTGGGCAAAGCCACGGAGCTCTGAGAGCAGCCTGAGAGGAAGCAGGAAGTGGGTGAGGGAGTCTGCAGGTTCCCTAATCCCCACATGCTCCCATGTCCATTTGGTTTTCTAACAGAACACAAATTCAAAGAACTATTAAGACGTTAGAAACTGTAACCATGGGTTCAAGGCCTCCTACGAGAGCAGTGGTGTTTCCCAGTCACCCATAAAGCCAGCCCTTAAGAAATAGCCTTTCCAAGCCAGGTGTGGAGGTGCACGTTTGTGATCCTAGCACTTGGGAGGCAGAGGCAGGCGGATCGCTCCGAGTTCAAGGCCAGCCTGGCCTACAAAGAGATTCCAGGATAGCCAAGGCCACACAGAGAAACCTTGTCTCAAAAAATCAAAACCAAAACCAAAAAGAAAAAGAAAAGAAAAATAACCTTTCCTACTCCATTTTTTAGTCTGGAGCCAGCTAGATGTGGCTATCTCAGGCTCCATCTTCCTTTCATTCATTCAGTCAATGAATAGGCATTAAGGACCTACCATGAGCCGCTAAGGTTTGAAACGCCATATTAATCCATGTACTGTGGAGAGAGCCTGAAGTCTCAAAAGCCCTTGATCTTGCCTAGTGGAGGCGGCAACGGTCAGCAGAGCCTTAAGTACTAGGGAGCAGAGTAAAGCTGGGAAAGAGCAGGGGTCTGTGTGTACCCAGCTTTAGAAAAAGGGGGCTCAGCACAAAGGAGGGTGGGGCCCAGGGAACCCAGGGGGTCGAGGGCTGTGGGAGCAGGGCAGCAGGAGGAGGATTGCAGGGCAGCGAGAAGAGGGTCCTTGAAGGCCGACTTTTCTGTCCTGTCATTGAGAAGCCGATGTAAGCCGGTTTCCGTCCACCAGGAAAGCAGGCACGTGGACGGCACCTGTCAGTGAGTGGCCATAGGGTTTTCACCTGGTTTACTCAAGCGCTTCACAGCAATGGCGGGAAGAGGCCGCATGGTGGCGCCAAAGCGCCGTGAGCCCAGCCGCCGGGAGGCGGTGACCCGGCTTAGCACTGGCCTGTTTTCTTTCTGTCTCAGAACACCCTTGGGAAGAGGTGTCAGGGAAACTGAGGCGCACAGGTCAACACACAGGTGAGCGGCACAGCTGGTGACCGACACTCCCAAGGCACCCTCGGCAGCGGCCCTGCTCACCTGCCTCCCCGCATAGCAGGCACGCCTGTTTCCCACAGTGGTGTGGAAGCTAAGACAGATCTTACTTCAGAGGGTCAAGAGATGTTTATTCCTGCACTGTGGGCCAGGAACACAGATTCAGGCTACCCCAAATACCATGTTCCAGCGTGGTGACAATTTCATAGAGCTTTTATAGTAACAGAGAAAGTCATAAATGAACACTCATTTCTAACAGAAACTTCAGGTGGGCGGGTCACGGCTGGAGAACCCCAGATGCCACCTGGGATCTCAGCATTAGAGGGCTTCGTACCAATAGGTCCCACACAGAAGTGGGCAGGGTCATTTTGCCCTGGACCTGCAGCACTCCAACTCTCCACAGTCCTTGACGTTCTGATCACAATCAGTCTGGAAACAGGTGTGGCTTCATTCCAGAACTTAAAGAGGGTTAAGGTGAGGGCCTGCCCTGAGTGATAGCCTATGCTGTCTGAGGCTGAGATAATTGGGGTCATCTGCAGCTGCACAGCCAGTTTGAAGCCAGCCTGGGCTACATGAGACCCTATCTCAACAAACAAACAAACAAACAAAACAAAACAAATACAAACAACACAAAATCTTTAATAATAAGTATCAACAACAAACTCCAACCCAAGACAACTCGGTGGTTGAGGAAGATGGGCCGGAGCGGTGTGAGGGCCTGGTGGCCTTTCGACCTGGTGCTGAAACAGGCGGCTGGGCAGGGGTCAGTGGGGTAGAGAGCCAGGTGCTGGTTTTAAAGCAAGACCCTGGGAGGATAAGTCTAGAATGGTGCTCCCCTCCCTCCTCTCCTCAGCACTGTCTAAAGGCAGAGCCCCACTCCCTCAAAAGCCCAGGCCAGATGCTAAGACACCAGGCCACCCGGCATCTCTCCCCTCGATTATGCCACGTTGCAGACAGTTGTTTGTGGGGGACCAGAGGGAAGGCCCCCGGCTGGAATGGGAGCCCACACAGCGGCGGATTTGGAAAGAATGAGAGTGTGTGATGTGTACCAGGAATGATCTGTGCGCCTTGGAAAATGAGGACCCACATCGATGGGTGGGTGGATGACACCCAGGCTCTTCTTTACCCTTCCGCCACCCAGCACTTTCCTCTTTCCCTTCCTTATGTGGCTGGGGCTCCACCCCACCCCCCCCCCCCCACCCCCCAGTGAGCTGGCACAGCCCTGGCCATATGTGGGACACCTCAGGCCAGGACACACCCGAGCCATGCATTCCTCATTGTCCTTCTGCTTAAAGATGATGTCCAGGTGGCTACAGGACAGACTCAGCAGTGGAGATGCCTGGGAGGGGCACTCAGCAGTGGAGATGCCCTGGGGGGGTGGACACTCAGCAGTGGAGATGCCTGGGAGGGGCACTCAGCAGTGGAGATGCCCTGCGGGGGAGGGGGACACTCAGCAGTGGAGATGCCCTGGGGGGGTGGACACTCAGCAGTGGAGATGCCCTGAGGGGGTGGACACTGAGCAGTGGAGATGCCCTGCGGGGGAGGGGGGCACTCAGCAGCTACCTGGGCTGGTTCATGCTTTAACACCCCTGAGCTTCAGTCCCTCACCTGTAGAAGAACACTAGTACTGGAAAAGGCTATAGGTGGACCGTGTTCAAGGGCCTGTACCACCTTGACCAAATGTTGACCATTTGGCCTTGGGAAGGATCCAGAAGGGCTTGGGTTATAATAAAATGCAAATATTTAAATTAAAGGGGGGGGGGTAAGTGAAACCAGGAGTGAGTCCAGCATAAGTGCAGTCATTACACCAGGTGCCAAGCCTCTAGGGAGCAGAGCAGCGCTGAGGTGAGGCGGGAGACACAGCGCTCAGGGTGTGGCATAAGGCGCTGCTGCATCTCTGGCTTCAGTGGACCAGGAAGTAACACCCAGACACCTTGTTAAAATAGACTCGATTCAGCAGGTCCAGGGAGGGCCAGACAATCTGTCCTAACCAGCTCTAGGGTGGACTGTCTGCTGGTTGGAGGAGTAATTTCCCAGCTGTGGAGGAGGAGCTAAGAGCCCTCTGCCCTCCCCCCCCTCCCCTGGCACAGGGAGCAGGTGGTTTGGGCTGGGGACAGAGAGCTGTCCAGAAATCCCGGTGGGGGGGGGGATGACAAGCTGAATAAATTGAAAGGAAGGCTGCCTTGGGAGCCTCTCCATGCCCTGGTCTCATGTAGTACTCTATGTAGGGGGGTGAGGAGGATGAGAGGGGTTGGTTTGACACCCCCAAAGCCTTTGGCATCCTGTGGTACAGCAGGAACTAGAGGGGCACTCCCCCGCCCCCCTCCTGGGCAGGAAAGGGCCTTACCCTGTCAGGAGCTGAATGGGCCCCAACCATCTTCCCAGGATCAGAGGAAGTAGCCAGTGGTCTTTCTAAACCAAGGTTACACTCACCCTCCACGCCAGCAGCACATGTCCCCAAGGTTTCCAGGGAGAGTCTGGTGGAGCACAGCTCATGGACAGGACAGACTCAAGGCATGAGCTCTGAAGCAGCCAGAGGCCATGGTCCCCTATGGTGACTCGTCTGATGACACCTACTAGGGGTACCTGGGAAGGGGAAAGTGGCTCATTAAAGTTGAACTTTGGAGTTCACTGACTGTTTATCTTAAACCGGTTAATTAGCCAGTATTGACTGCTTCCCTCACAAAGCAGGACAAGATGGAGACGGTGGAGACGGAAGGCGCCGCTGCTCCCTGGGTGGGTGCACACATCACACGCGCGCGCGCACGCACACACACACATGCACGTGTACGGATGTCCCCAGTGACCTAGCTTCCCCTTCATTCTTTTTGTGTCTGTTTGTTTTGTTTTTTGAGACAGTTTCTCTGTGTTAGCCCTGGCTGTCCTAGACTCGCTTTGTAGACCAGGCTGGCCTCAAACTCACAGTGATCCACCGGCCTCTGCCACCCGAGTGCTGGGATTAAAGGCGTGCGCCACCACCGCCTGGCTAACCTCTACTTCTTGAAGGCCCCACCACCTTTCAATAATACTGTGAGCTGGAAACAAGCCTTAGCACATGACCCATAAGGGAACCGTTCAGATATAACTAAAGCGGTGGTCTTGCGAGTGTTCAAAGCACATGTGCTAATCTCTCAATGGCTCTGTTCTGTTCTCACCCTGGGGAGACTGGTGATTGGAGCATGTCAGGGTGCAGGCCGCAGAGCATCCTGGGGAGAGATAGTTGGCCTGTGTATTGGGAATGCTGTTCTCACGGAGGTATACTCTTTAGCCCTCTTTTCCCAGCCTGTTCCCCAACCAAATGTATGACCAGTACACATACACACACACACACACACACACACACACACACACACACACACACACACACGTCCTTGAAACATGCTGTGCATAAAGACTGGATGTGTCAGGCACTGGTAATGAGACACCTTGGGATGCTCTGCGGTTCTTGTGAAGGGTGTGGCTTAGCCATGACAAACTTCAGGTGTCCTGCTGCAGATCTGCTGCTGTGGCGTGTAGCTCTTATTTTGCTGTTGGGGCTTAGGGGTGAGGGAGGGCTACAAAAGTCACGCAGAGCCAGGGATCCGGGCACCTGAAAGCCAGTCGCTCTGAGGCTCCTGGCTCTTCTCCTCCAATAGGGCAAGGTTAATTATTAACTCGACAGCAGCTGGACTCAGTGAGCCACAATCCCAGACACATCTTTTCCAACCTCCAACCACTTAGTGGTTTTGGCTGGGTCAGCGTAACAACCCCACAACCTCAGAAACAGAGTAAGGCGAAGGCCTTTCTTTATCTGCTGTTCCTGGAGGCAAAGGTCAAGTTCACTGGGTGCAGCCGGCAGCTCGGCAGCTGATAATGCTCTCGAAGAAACTCAGGTGTCTTCGCTGCCCTGCAGAGCCAGCCTCCTCATGCCCCTGTCCCGGTGCCAGCCTTCCCTTCCCTTTGTGCTGCCGCAGTGGGCAGCACCTTCACACACACACACACACACACACACACACACACACACACACACACACGTTTCAATAGCTCCCTCACAACGTGGAACTGACCTAGATAGACTCTGTTCTCACACAGAAAATGAGCATTTAGAGAGCCCAGGTCACTGAAACCCCAGAACTCCAGCCCTGTCCCTCGGCACCGCTGCAGAGACCCCTGCTTAGCCCAGTGTTAAAACAGGGTGGCTGCCTTACAGACCTCGGTGTGTTTGGGCTGAACAGACAATTTTTTGGTAGCTGCAGAGTTTATCAAACTCTTATGACCTGGGTCAGGAGAAGCGGTTGCTTTCAAATTGTGCAAAGACCTGCCCTGCCTGCTGATGGTGCCGCCTGCTGGGTTCTTGGCCCGCAGAGTCATGGCCAAGGGCTTGGCCTGCCTGGATACCTTGTTGCCCGTGACCACGGAAGGCTCCAGGCAGCGAGCAGCAAGCCGGGAGACCTGAAGCTGAGCCCACACGGTGTTTGGGGGCATGCATATGACACCACCACACCTTTGCAAAGCTCACACAGAACCAAGCAGGCTGACAGCAAGAACCAGCCAGACACATTTTCACAACACTCCTATACCATGATAGCCAATCAGAAAGCGTGTTGCAAAAAGATGCCATTTACAATGACAATATGGAGGAGTGAAAGTATAGGGAGTGTGACACACTCACAAAATCCATTTGTCTGAGTGTGAGTGTGTGTGTGAGTGTGTGTGTCTGTGTGCGTGAGTGAGTGTGTAAGTGTGTGTGTGTGTGTGTGTGTGTGTGTGTGTCCTGGTGTCTGTGTAACTAGGGCTAGGAGAGCACAGTTGCGTGGTAGGGTGCTCTCCCAGCCTGTGAACAGCCTTGGATTCCGTCCCCAAAACTGAAATAAATATTTACAGCCTTACAAAAAAATGGACTTAACTCCATTTAGAACAGATAATAACTAAATTTACAGCTACAAAAAAATTTCCCAGTGTGTTGTGAAAAAAAGCCACAAATCCTTTAGTCTCTGCTCAGAGTGGAGCATCTGGGCAGCATGGACTACAGCTGGTGCTCTGCTTCAGGCAGGTCCCTGAACAGGCTCTGCTGGGGCTGATCTGGAGAGGGCTGGGGGTGGATGGCTCCTGCAAACCAGTACACTAAAGTGACAGTATTACCACTCGGGGCCCTAAGGAAACTGGGAGAGTCCAAAGTCTCAGGTGTCACGAGGCCTGATGTCAAAGATTCCCTCAGGTGGAGTCCAGGTTCCCAGAAGCCTTCTAAACAACCCATAACAACCAAATTAGCTACAAGAAGCTGGCTGACAGCCGGCTTGGGGCTGGAATGCCAGGTCTGGGTGGGATGGACCCAGGAGGCTTCTTCCCCTGGGGCTTGTGAGGGTAGCAGATGCTACACAAAGGGCAGGTAGCAGAGAGACTTGGAGGCTGGCCAAGGCTGGTCTGGGGGTGTGCTGGTCTGAACCAGCTATGCCTCGATGCCAGGCCTGGGGAAGGTCCCCAGCACCTCAGCCACCGGGGACACCCAGTACAAGCTTGGTACATCCTCTGCCATTTGGGCTACACAAGCCACTTCATAAGGGCATGAGGGACAGTAAGTGACCTTTCTACATACCGGCGCTGCTTTCACTGCGGGCTGTGGCCTCCGCCTTGGTTTATGAGGATCATGTGAGGACAACCTCGCAGGTGGGAAAGGACAGTGGAGAAAGCCACAGGCAGCCTTTCATCGCCCCCACACAGCTGGGCCTTCCCCTAGTCTGTGGTTGGGGAAACGGGCTTGGAGTCAAGCAGTGAAGACCTGGCTGGGGGATTCAAGCTGGAGGAAGTAGGAGCCTCCTGAGTTAGGCTACCAGCCCCAGCCTTCTGTCACTATAGGATGGCTGCCGCTGAAACCCCAGGCCACTTCCCGAAGTGACTCTGCCACACACCCCCACCCCGACCCCCCAGGACCAAAAGCCACTTGGGGAAGAAAGGGTTTACTTTATTATTATTATTTTAGTTTATTTGGTTTTTTCGAGACAGGGTTTCTTTGTGTTATCTTGGCTGTTTGGGACTCACTTTGTAGACCAGGCTGGCCTGGAACTCATAGCAATCTGCCTCCCTCTGCCTCCCGAGTGCTGGGGAAAGGGTTTACTTTAGCTTACAACTCTCAGGTCACTCTGTCACTGAGGAAGTCAGGGCAGGAACCGAGTCGGAGGCCACGGGAGGCCACTGCTCACTGCCTTGTTCTTCATGGCTTGCTCAGCCTGCCTTATCATCCACCCTGAGTCACCTGCCCAGCAGTGTCCCCTCTCACAGTGGGCTGGGCCCTCCCACATCGGTCATCAACCAAGAAAATGTCCCACAGGCCCATTTTCTCAAATGAAGTTCCCTCTTTCCAAATGATGCTAGCTTTATGTCAACTGAGGAAAAAAATAAAATAAAATAAACAGAAACCAAAACCCAAGCAGCACACATTCTGTTTTCCTGCTCTCAGCAAGGCCAGGAATCCCTGAAGCAATTCCTCACAGCCCGGCCAGACACCCGCCTCTGGGCCCTGCGTCCCAGAGAGGCAGCAACAGTTTGGCTGGACAAGGATCGGAAGGAGTGTTCTGGTCAGGGCTGCAGCGGTAGCTCTTCCCTTCAGAGCTCTTGCAGAGGAGCCAGGATTCTTTTCCTAGTGCCGGGTGACTCACAGCTGCCTGTAACTCCAGTGCCAGGGGAATCTAGCACCTTCTTCTGGCTTTGAGGGCACCTACACACGTGTGGACTCAGGGAGACACAAACATACACATAAATTAAAAAAATAAAAATTAAAAAAAGGCAGCCCATTTTACAGAGTCATTGAGGGAGACAAGTAGAGCTAAAAGAACTCTACTGTTAACCTGCGGAGTCCTGACCCTTTGAGGCTGGCCATTCACTGGGTAGATACGCGCCATGGAGCAGGAGTGACCGGGGCGCTGGAGTGGCGAGACCTGACCCTGACTCAGCCAACTGACTTCTTCATAAACAGGAACCTTCATGTGGCATCCAGCAAAGACACTGCCTTAAAAAACAGATCGCAGAAGTAAGCAGGTGATGGGTTTATAACTGCAGTGTGCAAGATGCCCAAGGGTCAGAGCCTGGGTCTGACCCAGCCCAGCCCTCCCTGGGGAGGTGAGGGCAAGGCAGAAGCCAGAGGCAAGAAAGACTTAGCACCTTAGAATATGTGGCATTTGAAAGCAGGAGGGATTTTTGGGGGGATAAAGAAAAACCTGCAAGAGGGGAGAGAAGTGGATAGAGTGGACATTAGAGGGTAACTAAAAACAAAGTATGTGTGCATGCATGTATGAATCATGTATGTATGTATGTGTGCATGTATGTGTGCATGCATGTATGAATCATGTATGTATGTGTGTGCATGTATGTGTGCATGCATGTATGAATCATGTATGTATGTGTGCGTGTATGTGTGCATGCATGTATGAATCATGTATGTATGTATGTGTGCATGTATGTGTGCATGCATGTATGAATCATGTATGTATGTATGTGTGCATGTATGTGTGCATGCATGTATGAATCATGTATGTATGTATGTGTGCGTGTATGTGTGCATGTATGTATGAATCGTGTACGTATGTATGTGTGCATGTATGTGTGCATGCACGTATGAATCATGTATGTATGTATGTGTGCATGTATGTGTGCATGCATGTATGAATCATGTGTATGTGTGCGTGCATGTATGTATTTTTCTGAGGGCCAAATACCACCTATCAAAGGCTCTAGATTGTAAAAAAAAAATCACACACACATACACACACGTGCATGCACATGCGCATGCACATTCAGAACACAAATGGTTCTGCTAAGTGAAATAAGCCAGGCACAGAAAAAGCTACACAGTGATTACCGGGACTTAGAGGGAAGGCAGAAATACCAGCCAAAGGGTACAGATGCCCAAGTTACAGAAGGAAAATGGCTTTCAGAGATCTGCCATATAAATGTGAGCACACACACACATGTGAGCACATATGTACACACACACACACACCAGAAACAAACAATTCTGAGAGTGGAGATGTTTACTGGTATAACTATGGCAGTCATTTAATGGAGCAGAATGGAATATTTATTCTTGAGCAGTGGCATTTTATTTGTCAGTCAGTGCCTGTGTTCTAGAGTCCCTTGTCAACCGTAGCAACCATCAGGGGCAGCAGAAACCAGCCTGAGATAAGCATTAAAACGTGTATCATTTAAGCTGGGCACGGTGGCACACACCTTTAATCCCAGCACTCAGGACGCAGAGGCAGGTGGATCATTGTGAGTTCAAGGCCAGCCTGGTCTACAAAGTGAGTCTAGGACAGCCAAGGCTACACAGAGAAGCCTCGTCTCAAAAAACCAAAACCAAAACCAAACCAAACCAAACAAACAAAACAGTGTGTCCTTTAAACTGTTTGCACTCAGGAGGCAGAGGCAGGTGGATCTCTGTGCGTTCAAGGCCAGGCGGGTGTGTAGAGTGGGTTCCACGACAGCCAGAGCTACACAGTGAGCCTGCTTCAAAAAACAAACAAACAAACAGTGTCTACTTTGTCCCCAGAGAGTTCGTTTCTACCTCCACATCATATGTGCACACACGATCTATGCAGCTATCTAAACTCTAGGAACCATGTAAAGTAAAAAACATAACGAGACGACTTAATTCATTTAGTATGACGGATTCCAGTAGCATCCACTCTCCTGCAAATAGCAACGTCACTCTCCTTTAGGGCCGAAAACAATCCTGTTGTGTATGGCACCACGTTTGCCTTACAGACCCCTCTGTCACTGGACACCCAGGTTGGCCCCACATCTCAGCTGCTGTGAGCAGTGCTGCAGGAAACACTTGCCAGTGTCTCTGTGAAGTGTCAGCTTAGTGCCCTTGGGGTTAATATCTAGGAATAGTAAGGAAGATCGTGTGGAAGGTCGATTCTCATTGTGGCTAAGGCACTAATGGGAGGAGTGAGAAAGGAGAGCGTCCAGGGTGAAGAGAGGGAAATGCTAAACATACAATACAGACATGATGAAATGTCCCCGTGTAACATAGCAGCATGCTCAGTGTTTATACACAATGGAATTAAAAAACAACAACAACAACAACAAAAAAAACCCTTCCTGTGACATTCAAATTTTAATGGTAAAGTTGTTTTAAAAGATTACTAAACACTTGATAAAAGAACAAATTATGGTATTTTGGAAAACTATTTAGAATGAAATACTAAAAAGCCTAATAGAGGAAACAGGAGTTTTTGCCTAGCCAGTGTGCCACCAGGAAACACAACAAGCTTGGCGATTTCTGTCATTGGGAAAAATAGGTGTTCTTAATAGTACCCATGCTTATCTGCCCAGGAACGCCACTGCCCACAGTGGGCTGGGCCCTCCCCTGTCAGCCAGCAATCAAGAAAACGGGCAATCTGATGGGGCGTCCTTTTCAGTTTAGGTTCCTCTTCCTGTGTAGCTACAGCTTGTGTCAAGCTGACAAAAAAGTGACCAGGACGCCGGCCTCTGCACATCTCTTGTCATGTGGAGGTGGGGCTTCTGCAGTTGCCAGGCTCTGGGACACTGGTTCCCACAGGCTGCCTGCTGTGACTCTGCTGGTTCACCCACCAAGTCCCCTGGAGTAGGGTACATTGGGTGGCTCCTCCTGCAGTGAGAAGTCTGTCATCAGAGCTGACAGTAAGCTTGTGTGGCTGACAGTGTGCAGCGCAGCTGCCGTCACCAAGGCCCCAGAACTGGCGGCTGCACTCCAGCTGACTTTCCCCTGTAAAGTGCCCATGAGTAAAAAGTTTACGTCTCGCATGTCATATGGTCTCTGCTCCACTGCTCAGTCACAGTGAAAGAGGTTGTACCAGGCAGGTTTCTGTTGCTGTAACAAATACCTGACAGAAATCAACTTGATCAGGAGAGCGGTGTGCCGTGGCCACGGAGATGACTCTGGAAATGAGAGCATGCAGTCCCAGTGAGAGAGTGGATCTGGTTCCTTGGCTCCAGCTGTTGGTAAACAGCCTTTTGTGCTGGGCTTGGTGTGCCTGGCCAGCCCGGTGGTTTCACTTTGGCTGAGTTCAGTGACATGAAGCCAGCCACTCATGATGTTACGAGATCACCACAGACCTCATTCACTGTCCCAAACTGAACGTCCATCAGCCAACCCCTGACAAACTCTACCTCACTCTCACCTCTGCGAACTTGACTTTGGAGCACCCGCAGCAGTGACCTCAGATGGTGACTGGCTTTTTTCACACAGCATAAGGTCCTCAGTATTCAGCACTTTTTTAGAATTCCCTTCCTTTAAGGGGCGATACTACTCAGGCCATCAAGACGGCTCAGCGGGCAGAAGCGCCTGCTTCCAAGTCTCATGACCTGGGTTCAGTTCCTGGACCCGCATGGTGGAAGACATCTGACTTCTGCATGTGGTCCTCTGACCTCCATAGTTGTGCTGTGGCAGGCACACATGCATATACACACCCTCACACACCACATATGCATACACGCACGGGTGCGCGTACACTTACACACCACATATGGGGACACACACTCACACAAACAGATAAGTGGGAGGCCAAAAGAGCAGACACTATCCCATCAGATGTACTGCGGGAGTTACCAGAAACAAAACGGAGTTGCTTGCGTCAAGTCCTACACACACACGTATAAAAGGGTAAGGCCAGGAGGCGTGGACACATACCTGATAAGATGAACTGTCCCTGAAGGTGGTTGGTCAGCAATGCAACCTGACAGGGGCGCCTCTGTGAGGACGGCTGTCCAACCACTGTCCACAGTGAACTGCTGTCGCCTTCGTCATAGGGTCTTGGACACCGTGGTATTCATCTTTGAGGCTAGGGTTATTGTTTTGCAATTCAGTTCGCTCTCACCTTTGAAGACCCCGTCGGCTGTGTGTGCAGGTGCAGGTCCACACCACTACGTTCTCTGTTTATCCACAACGTCACATTATCTCTTTGCTTTTCAAAGGTTGATTCTGGCTAGGCAAGGTTGTATAGGGAGGCAGAGGCAGGAGCATTATGAATGCCAGGACAGCCTGGGCTACGTAGTGAGGTCTTGTCTCAGAAAATAAACAAAACTGGCTGTGGTGGCACATACTTTCAATCCCACTCCAGAGATGGAAGAGGAGGATCAGATCTTCAGAGCTACCCTTGGCTACATAGTGAATGTGAGGTAAATGAGACTCCAGAGTTGGAAGAGGAGGATCAGATCTTCAGAGCTATCCTTGGCTACATAGAGAATGTGAGGTACAGGAGACTGAGGAGGCTCTGGACAAAAACTAATATATATAATACATTGTAAAAATATAATATGTAAAACACAATACAAAATATATAAATGTAATGACACATAGTTGGGGGGATGGCTCCATGCCTAGCATGCACAAGGCCTTTGGTTTGGTTCTCGGCAGCTACCCATTAACTCACCGATGAGCAGACGAACTGCTGCTAGCCTTTGGCTTGTCACCTTGGCCTTCGCTGGGGGTGAGGCTGCCTGTGAATGAAGCCAGGCTAGGAAGAGGACAGCTGGAATGGGTCGCCAGAGCGAAGCTGAGCCGTGGCCTGAGCTGAACCTGAAGGTCAGGACTCTGCCCTCGGCCGGCAGGTTCTTCATTGTCAAACGGAGCTTCAGGCTTCGTGTAACTGAGAGCCTGCTGTCAGATGTACTTCCCAGGAAGCTGTTTAGTTTTGAAACTGCTAGGAGAACAGACACTGAGGAGGCCCATGTGGGAAGAAGGAGAAAGAAGGAACCGTTTTGCTGATGTGAATGCTGAACAAGTGTTGAACACGAGTTGGTAACTACAAATGTGTGAGTGGCTTCTGCCCGCGGCTCGAAAACAGATCAGATGGCTGGGTCAGGTGGCAAGGTCTCCTTCCTCATAATGCACCAACTCCGACCTCTAGAGACTTCACGGAAAGGGAAATTTGGGCTTTCTGTTCCGTTTGTTGTCTAAACTCTGTGTGGATATTTAGAAAAGAAAAAGAACAAAATCATGACCCTGTAAAGATGCCTCAGTGCTGAAGAGCACTGGCTGCTTTTCGGGAGGGCCTGGGTTCAATTCCCTACTGTCCTGCGCACACAGGACCTGAGTGTGATCTGTGTACACAGCATGGTGGCACATGCTTGTAATCCCAGGGCTGGATAGTTGGAGAAACCCTGTCTCAAAAGACAAGGTGGGTGGCTTCCGAGGAATGGCATCCAACACACATTCACGCCCACCCACGCAGAAAAAAAAAGAAGAAGAAAATCAAAGAAAGGAAAGGAAAGAGAAAAGTCACACACTGAATCAATCGCAGGCCTGGGAAAATTAACAGTCCCTAGACCTGTGTTTCTTCACCTATGCCGTGGGTTCGAGGAAACATTGTCAGAATCACTGTGTCAACCCTAACCACAACCAAAGGACAGAAAATGGGGCCTTGACGTCATGAGGAAAGAGCCTTCCAGTATGGTTGCTTTCGTCACAGATGTCTCAGGCCGACTATGACCTCATGCAGAGGCCGCTGTGACCTCACGCATGCAGCGCTGCAAGGACGCCACTCAGCAAGCCTGTTCAGCCTCTGCCTGACATCACTCCTGTTACTAATCACAGTGGCCAGCAACTATTGCTCCAAAATATCTCATGTAATCGTATCCCAATTTTATCTTCAAAAACACTCCCATAGGCATGGAGATGACAGCCCACATGGTGAGGAGAGAGAACAGAGTGAGAGGCCACAACAGCAACATCCAGCTGCTGCCCTACTGTGTGTGAGACAGCATAGGCTGCTTTATGGGCAAGTTAGTTATGCCCATCCACAGATGACAGAATCAAGGCCTGGCAGAGGCCAGGCTGCCTACCAAAAGTCACACCAGAAATGGCAGAGCTGAGCCCTAACTGGCTGAGCCCTGACTCCTGAACCAGGCTCTACTTTCCTCAGTAGAGGTGAGAGGCAGCCTGGCAAGGTCAGGAGAGCTTGAGTTAGCAAGCATCTTGCTGGTGCTGGGCTCTTCAGACAGACAGACAGCTGGAGGCCTTAGCTGTAGGAGTGGAAAGACTGGGGCTGCTGGGGCTGAGGCAGCTGCAAGCCGGCAGGGCCATGGGAGCCTCAGTCAAGGGCCCTGGAACCCAGTGCTGTGGAGCCACCATCACTTGACTATTTTCCTCAGGAACCAGGACTTATGGATCTTCGTGGCTATGGGGGAAGAGAGGATTTCAGGGGTCCCTGAGATAAAAGACCCACAACACCAAGTGTAGCCATGGGTGTCTGACCTGGCATAGTAGGACGAAGGGCTCAGAGTGTGCCACAGCCTGCACTGGTACAATGTCCTTGGCCATAGCTCTTGTCCCTGCAGGACAGCCTTGTTGGAGAGTCCTGGGGTTATGGAGTCAAGGAAGTCCCTGCTGAGCTCCCTACCTTATCCTGACAGACTGGGCCACAGTGCTGGCTTGCTGAGGTTACTCTCAGCCCAGCCCACCCCTGACCTTGGCTCCCTCCTTTCATTGGCTAGCAGACTCCCATAACTCACAGCAAGGGAGCCAGACAGAGTGCACGGGCATGAAGGGATGTGCAGTTTGGGCTTGCAGAGGAAGGGACAGTTGGCTGGCTTGCTCGAGAGCCTGTTGTCCAGCGGCGAAGCTGGGGCGTCCTCCCACAACTTTGGCTCCCAGCTCTTGTCTCCACATCCTTGCTACCCAGCCTGGTGGAATGGATCCCTGACAGGCCTTGGCAGCCCCAAGACTGGCAGCAGAGGGTGCAGCTGATGGACACATTTCCAAACCTTTGGGGTCCATGGGGCTTGGATGTGTCGCTTGGCAGTGACTGCTCCTCTACCAACGCTGTGGGGCACCTGGAGTAGGCGTGGCCTTGGAGCTGCCCTTCAAGCATCTCTGGGATGCTTTTCACTGAAGCCCCATATCCTCCTGGGGTCTGATCTTCAGCCTTAGGGTGCCCCCTAGGCTGTATCTCTGCCCCCTGCCCCTCCTCTCTCCCCCAGGGTACTTCCTCCCATGAAAAGGGTTGTATCCTGTCCCCACTGCCCACAGCTTCCCAAGGCTAACGTTGAAACCTCTCAGTGGAGGACCCTCAGGACAGGCCTCGGGGTCCTCTCCCGCCCCAGGGAGGAGGAGGTAAAAGGTGAAGGAATCAAATGTTTTGGAAACCATTCACCATGCACGAGGTGTGATGGGAGGGTTCTACCCTAGCTCCCCAGCACTGCCTCTTACCAGACACACTGGATTAGAAAACAGGATGCCTGACAGCCACGCTGCAGAGAGGGTACCGAGATCCCTCCACTGGCCAGTGGCATACCCCTCCCCTTTCCACGCAGGAGGCGCAGCATCTAAGTGTTTTAAGTGAACCTTGACCTGACTACAGACATCCAGGGTGGAGTCCTATTGTGCCCCCAAGGGTGGACTCAGCTCATCGTGACAAGTTATCTATTGCCCTGAGCCCCACTTTTCCCATCACTAAAGTGGGATGGAAGGACTTCCAGGATTGCTGAGGGGGGAGTCTGAAGGCTTGGGAGGTGGGGTGTGCCCACTCTATACAAGAGCTGCCATTGTTAATGACGTCACCTCATCAGTCTCTGCTCGCTCCCCATCCTCCTGGTGACAATTCGGTCCCCTGAGAAGCACGATGTGAGGGGGTCACTGACCCTCCCGGGGCTCTGTGACGTCTTTCTAACTTTGAATTTGACCTTACGCCAAGGAGGAGGAACGGTCACCAATGTGCCCACACAGGGTCTGATCGGTTCCTTGTCACCTCTGCTTCTCTCTGGGCCCTCAGTCAGGGGTCAGGCTGGGAACAGGGCTGTGGAGGGCGGGACTGAACGTCAGGGTTCAGCAGTAAGAGTGTGGCTTGCTCTCACCCCAAGGAGAACCAGAGAGAGTACGGAGGGCTCGCTCATGGTTCGCTTTCCTCTCAGGACCCATCCTGGCCCGTGGACCAGTTAGGTACCGCACAGACCCACCCATGGCTGAGTCACTCTTGCTGACCCCCAGAGTCTCGGTTGGGGTGAGAGAAGCAACATAAGAAACTGGGCCTGTCCGGGGCATGGAGCACCATCCCGGAATGTGGCAAGCCCTTCTTCAGGATGCGTGTTTTTTTCTTTCTTCCCACCCTCTCAACAGCTCTGCTCGAGTGGCAACACGTATCTAGAAGTTATTATTATTATTATTATCTCCGCTAATTATAGCAGCTCCGGCAGCTAGGACTCTCGGCCTTGGCACTGCAGGGGAATCAGGCATGTAATTACATCATGGACTGGTCTTATCCCACCTCCCTCAGGCCTCCTCTGCTCCCCCTCCAGCCCAGCCAGTCAGACCAGCCACCCTCACAGTCCTTTATGAGGGTTCTCTGGCCCTTGGCCAGCAAGATCGTTCCCACCCTCCCCTGGCTGCCCTCCACTTAGCATCCTCCTCTGGGTCCAACCCCAGCAATCCCTGCAGTTGGAGGACTCCCGACCCCTTCAGAGTCTTCCTCTGAATCCTCAACCTGCAGTGGGCTCAGCAGGCATCATCCCTGCCTGGGCCTGACTTCTGGAGACTCCTGTGCTCCTGTGGTGTGAGAAAGGCAACCTCAACCACGCCGGTCAGGCCCTGGGCAAGAGGATCCTGGCTGCCTGGAATTTGTCCCAGAAGGAGCTGGCCAAGGGAAGGCGACTTGGTTACAAGTTGGCTTTTTGGCCATTTGTTGTTGATGCGGTGAGCGGCCCAGGCTGTGGAGATAAGACAGCAGCTTCCCCACCCAGGGCCCCACAGAGCTGATACTGGCTGGCGGCCTTGCTCTCCTTCTGAGGTGGGGGGAGGGGGAGGGTGCCGGCAGCCCTGCTTATCTGTCAGAACACGTGTGAGGAATGCCACCTACAGCCTAAGAAGGGCCTGTGTGCGGGGGACCTGAAGAGGTCAGCACCACCCCCACCCTCCATCCCCCACCCTCCATCCCCCATGCCTTCCTCCAAGACTCCAAACACATAAAGATGGAGCCGACCTGTTGCCCTAGCTTTCAGATGCCCCGGCTGCTCAAATTCCCTCATGACGAAATCTTTGCAGATATATGCGCTTGTCCTTCTGCGGGTTTGTTTTACACCAAAGACATTTTGGGAGAGGGAACCTCAACTACGGTGGTGCTATAACATAGTGCCAGAGGCCAAGCCACTCACACAGAACTAACGTTTGAGGATGGACGGGTAGCCCAGTGGGTGGAGGGAAGGCTTGGCTAGCACACACAAGGCCTCCATTCCCAGAACCACCTACAATGGGGCATGGTGTAATGGCACCTGTAATCTCAGGGCTCTTAAGGTAGAGACAGGAAGATCAGAAGTTTAAGGTCATATGACTACAGAGTGAGTGTCTGGCCGCCATGGGAGATGTGGGACTCTGTTGGAGTCGGGTGGGGTCCTGAGAGAAGAAGGAAAGAAGGAAGGAAGAAGGACAGACAGGCAGAAAGAAAGGGGACAGACGTCCATTGGCTCACATCTGGAAGCAGGAAGTCCACCCTTGCCAGGTTAGCTCATCACAGGGGCAACCTTGAGCCTAGGCCTGACAAGGATCCTAACCCCTAACCCTAACCCCTAACCTCTAACCCTAATACCTAACCCTAACCCTAATGCCAACCCTAACCCTAAACCTAACCCCTAACCCCTAACCTCTAACCCTAACCCCTAACCCTAACCTTAACCCTAACCCCAAACCTTAACCCTAACCCCAACCCCTAACCTTAACCTTAACACTAACCCCAACCCTAATCCCTAACTCTAACCCTAACCTTAACACAATCCCCAGCCCCAACCCTAAGCCCTAGCACTAACCCTCTAATTCTCTAGCCATTAGCCTCTTAACCCTAGCAACAGAAGACAAGCCGGGACCTGAGGAACAGGAAGCAGAGAGGGAGGCAGCTTTCAACTTTGTAACAAGCCCACACTCTTATCCATGACATCCAGTGACAGCCGAGATGCCATATTCACGAGGGCAGAGCCTTCATGGCCTGCAGGCCTCTTAAAGGCCCCACCCGTCAACACCCTTGCATAGCCATTAGGTTTCAACACTTGCCTTGGCTGGAGGGGTGGGGTAGTGGCGGCAGGCAGGGGGGGGTGATGGGGGATGGGGGATGAGGAGGTGGGGGTGGGGCATGGGGAGGTGGGATGGGGGATGGGGAGGTGGGATGGGGTGGGAGATGGGGTGGGAGATGGGGGGGGGATGGGGGATGGGGGATGGGGGATGGGGAGGTGGGGGGGTGGGAGATGGGTGGGGTGGGGGGGGATGGGGATGGGGGGTGGGGGGGGGGGATGGGGGATGGGGAGGTGGGATGGGGTGGGAGATGGGGTGGAGATGGGGTGGGGGGATGGGGGATGGGGGATGGGGAGGTGGGGTGGGGTGGGAGATGGGGGGTGGGGTGGGTGGATGGGGGATGGGGAGGTGGGGTGGGGTGGGAGATGGGGGGTGGGGTGGGGGGATGGGGGATGGGGAGGTGGGATGGGGTGGGAGATGGGGGGGATGGGGGGATGGGGGATGGGGAGGTGGGGTGGGGTGGGGGAATGGGGAGGTTGGGGATGAGGGATGAGGAGGGGGTGGGGGATGGGGGAATGGGGAGGTTGGGGAGGGGGATGAGGAGCGGGTGGGGGATGGAGAGGTGGGGTGGGGTGGGGGATGGGGGCCACATGCAAACAATAGCAGTGACATTTGGACTTGCCTCTCTCTCTTTTTTTTTTTTTTACTTCTCTTGAAGGACCAGAACTCTTCCTGTTGGATGAGCTGGAGGGTGCATTGCCTGCCCAGGCAAAACTGAGAGAAAACAAAAACAAACAAACAACAACAAAAACACAGAACGTCCATTTAAATACAAACTTTTGTAAGAATTTCACCGCATGTCAACAGGAGACCTGCTTATCCCGAAAGGAGTTTGTCAGCCACCAACATCGAAGGTTATAACCAACTTCTTTTTTTATTTGCTGTATCTGGCAATTCCAGGAAAGAACAGGAGCAAAGAGCAAAATGTGGCTCAGGAGCAAAGAGGCACAGAAGGCTCGTGGACAGTGGAGAGCTGTGGTCACCAGAAGCCAAACTGGCAGGTCCTGGCTTGGCTGGGATCACAGCCCAGCTGCCAGCCAGCAAGGCTCTTGGCTGTGGTGACTGTCTCTTTCTCCCAGGATCACTTTGTTGCCAGCTGGAAAAATCTAGCTGAGTATTTGGGTTCTCCTTTCCTTCCCGTGCCTCCGCTCTGGCCAGTATTTATTCCGAATATGTAACATGCTTTTCCTGACTGGCTCGCATGTGCCAGGCACCATGGTGGCACAGGGCATGTGCTGGCCCATGGAGTAAGCACAGTCTTTGACTGTTGTGGAACTTACAGCTACATTCTTCAAAACATCTTTTGAAAGGAGATGGCCCGGTTGTTAAGAGCAGGGGTGAAAGACCCCCGAAGGGAGACCCCGAGTTCAGTTCCCAGCACCTACAGGACAGCTAGCAGCTGCACCTCCGGTTCTGTGGGATCCGATGCTCTCCTCTGACCTTCTCGGGCACTGCATGTTCAAAGTACACAGACAACCATGCTGGCAAAGCCCCATATGTGTAAAAAAAAAAAAAACTTTGACAGAATATATGTTGTAGGTGGGGGCAGGGACTTGAAGTGCACATGCAGACAGACAAACACAATTTCTTCTTTAAGTAAAAAGCTATTCTGAGTGTGGTGGCTCACGTCTTTATCTCAGCACTGGGGAGGCAGAGGCAGACTCTATGAGTTTAAGGCTAGCCTGATCTACATAGTGAGTTCCTGAACGGTCAGAGCTCTGAAAAAAAAAAAAAAAAAATCCTGTCTCAAAATAAATTAAAAAAAAAAAAGCTATTTCAAGACCCAAGTTCAGTCATTACCACCCACACAACAGCCAGTAACTCTAGCTCTGGGGAATTTGATGCCCTCTTCTGGCTTCAAAGAGTAAAGAGTGCACCTAATCACCACACACGTGCGCGCACACACACACACACACATGCATACACAAACACACACATGCATACACAAACACATACAAACAGACACACATGCACTCACTCTGGAGCACACATGCACACACACACACATACAATTTAAACATTTAAAAAGCACACTGTTTGAGAGAAGGGAAATTCTGGGCCAGAGCCTCTGAGGAGTCCTCATGGATAAAGTCTTTGGAGAGGGAAGGTTTGCTCATCTGGTGGGGCAAACAGGGCGTACTCCACATCCAGTACACAGCCACCTCAAAACAAACATGTTGTTTCTGCTCAAGCTGACGATTGGCTGTGGCTGTTAGGCAAGCGCCATCTTCGCCATCTTCCTATTTAGCAAGTGCCCCAGATCAGCCCTGCGAGGTCAGTATGTCACCACCGTTCCACCTGACAGGGTGTGGAGTGATTTGACCTGTGTCTAGCTGGTAGCTGGCTGGTGGCAGAGCCAGCATGGAAGTGAGGCTTTGAGGCTACAGGCCTCACAATGATGACCTACCCACAATGCTGATGACATGGGAACGGTGTCTGTGCCACCAGGCCTGGAGCTGCTAGAAGGTAAATGTCACCAGGGCACTGGTCTTCATCACCTCTTTCTTAGCCTAAAAGCAGTCACAGAGGGGGCGGGGGAGAGGGGGAGCAGGCTGGTGTTTGTTTTTTGTTTTGTTTTTCTCTGAGACATGGTTTCTCTGTTGTAGCCCTGGCTGTCCTGGACTAACTTTGTGGAGCAGGCTAGCCTCGAACTCACAGTGATCCACCTGCCTCTGCCTCCCGAGTGCTGGGGTTAAAGGCGTGCGCCACTATGCCCAGCTGGTCAGGCTGGTTTTGAATTCACAGAGATCTGCTGTCTTTACTGGCTGAGTGATAAGATTAATGCCTTGCACAACCATTTCCAGCTTGATAGAGTCTCTCTTTTTTTTCTTTTCTTTTCTTTCTTTCTTTTTTTTTTTTTTTTTTTAATTTTTAAATTTTTTTATTTTTGGTTTTTCAAGACAGGGTTTCTCTCTGTAGCCTTGGTTGTCCTGGACTCACATTGTAGATAATGCTAGCCTACATGCTAGCATGTAGTTCATGCTGGCCTCAAAATCACAGTGATTCACCAGCCTCTGCCTCCCAAGTACTAGGATTAAAGGCCTGGGCTACCACGCCCAGCACTGGGACCTGGTGCTCAGCGGTTCAGCTAGTCTTTTCTTTACCTTCCCTGCACTATATTATAAGCTCCTGTCACCTGTGGTGGCTCTCATAAGAATGGTCCGATAGGCTCACATATTTGAAAGCTTAGTCACCAAGGAGTGGCACTGTTTGAAGGGATTACAAGGATTGGAAAGTGTGGCCCTGTTGGAGGAAGTGTGTCACAGGGTGAAAAGCTCATGCGACACCCGGTCTCTCTCACTCTGCCTACAGATCAGGACATAAAGCTCTCAGATATGGCTGCAGCACCTGTCGGCACACCACCACACTTCCTGACAGGGACTGAGCCTCTGAAACTATAAGCCAGCCCACAGCCAAATGCTTCCTCTTGTAAAAGCTGCCTTAGCTGCCTTGATCATGGTGTCTTCACCACAATAGAACAGTGACTAAGACATGACCAAATGCAGATAAAAAAAAAAAAAACATACGTACTGGAATGGAACTTAGGTCTTCATGTCTGCATGACAAGCCCTCTTTTTAAAAATCTTTCTTTCTTAATTTATTTACCTTTAATGTGCATTGGTGCTTTGCTTTCATGTATCAGATGTAAGATCTTACACAGTGTCAGATCTTGAAGTTACAGACAGTTGTGAGCTGCCATGTGGGTGCTGGGAATTGAACCCGGGTCCTCTTGAAGAGCAGCCAGTGCCTCCAACCACTGAGCCATCTCTCCAGCCCCAAAGGCAAGCCCTCTTTATGGAGCTCTCTCCTTAATCTGCCAGGAGACTTAAAAGGCATTTGTTCCAGAGTGAGAGACGAGACAAGTGTTCACCGAGTGCCTCTACAGCCTTGCCTGTGTGGGAGACCCTCGGACTGCCCAGGAATCCTCCAGTTTGTCTTTTATTTGGTCCCTGGATTGCCAGCAGCCGAATCACCTGCGACCTTGTTAGAAACAGATTTTTCTGGACTTACTTAAACTCTCTAGTGACTCAGAGCCCCCTGCATGTGAGGCCCAGCTGTGCAGTTAGTCAGCCCACCAGGCCACCTCACCTGTCAACTTTCCGGGACCTTGTCTTCATCAAAGAGGCAGGAGGCGGCCAGGTGGGTTTGTTGCTGAGACCGGAATTCGGCCCATCTAGTTCCCAGGGTGTGTTGGAATACTCAACGCATGTGTTTTGAAGAAAGGAACCAGTGGCCCCTGTATTCTCCTCAAGTTTCTGTTCTGTCATCTTGGCTCAGCTAAGTACTGGGATCCTCAGGGACTTGGGACACCAGAAGCATGACAGAGCAGAGGGTTACACTTTATTTCCACTTACATCTTGGGATGAGCACAGACATGGAGCGCTCACAGCACCCTGGCTCATCGCAGTGACCCATTCCTGTGGTGTAAATCCTTCCACTCTGGGCCCATGGGTTCCTCCCCCCTCTTGCCCTCCAACTTTGTTCTCTAGACGCCCCTGGCATGGCAGCCTTGCCTATTGACTCAAAGGGGACTCATTTTTAGTTATTTATTTATTGGTTTTCGAGACAGGGTTTCTCTGTGTAGCCTTGGCTGTCCTGGACTCACTCTGTAGACCAGGCTGGCCTCGGACTCACAGCGATCCGCCTGCCTCTGCCTCCCAAGTGCTGGGATTGAAGGTGTGCGCCGCCATCACACCCAGCTGGGCACTCCTTTTTAAGCACATATGTAGTTATATCTGTGTGGAAGGACATCAAACAGCACAGAGGGCGTGAAACAAGAAGCCTCTCCACGAGCGGTTCATCCCATCACGAGAGGGATCAAAATCTGGTCTCCTTCCATGACTACAGGTGGCGGGAACAGAGCAACAAGGGCAGGTGTGGTCGCCCTGGGCGTCCACAGGCGCCTGGCAGGGGCCGCTAGAAAGCGCCTCACCTTAGGGGCTGCCCACTCCCACCACACCCCTTGCACCTGTCTGGTTCACTGATGATACTCCACAGGTCTTCTGTTGGTTGCTCTTATGCTTTAAATTATGATTGCAGCCACTTGTCTGCTGCTTGTTCTTGAGCAAGATGCTGTTCTAAGCACCGCGGACCCAGTAATGCCTGAATCTTCGCTGTGGTCCATTGAAGTAACTACTGTTTATGTTCCCACTTTATAGACGAGGAATCTGAGGCATGGAGGTTGGGTAACTTGCCCAAGCCCGTAAAAGGCAGAGGTTCAAACCTAGACAGTGTGGCTCCAGAATCTACATTTTTTTCTCCTTGGAGAAAGGTCATCCAGAGTTGCTTACTCTGTGCTGGAGGCAGGGGACGGTTATAGCAAATGACGCTTGGAGCGTAAGGAGCCTAGTGAGCTGTGGCTGATACAGTTTCGTTGTCCTTAGAAACACCAAGTTAGGGGGAAAGGAGTCTCTACACAAGCCTGACCTGCCTCATCACATAGCAGGAGAGCCCTTCACGGCTTCTCTGGAGGGCTGGGCAGGCTCCAGGGCCACCTGCCATTAGGAAGACAGTGGACTGAAGGCTTTAACGATCCCACTTCCAGGTGTGTCTGCCTGTGATGGTGATCAAAGATGCTGTGGTGTGAGTTCTCAATCTCACCCATTTCATGTGTAGTACTTGGTGAGCCCTTTAAAATGGGAAAACTTGCCTTTCTTTCTTTCTTTCTTTCTTTCTTTCTTTCTTTCTTTCTTTCTTCTTCTTACACGGAAAACTTTGCTTCTATTTAGAGAGGGTCTTACTCTATAGTCCTGACTGGCCTGGAACTAAGTAGACCAGGCTGGCCTCGAACTCAAAAAGATCTGCTTGCCTCTGCCTCCTGAAGTGCCAGGACTAAAGGCATGTCCACCACGCCCAACCCTATGCTATTTCTTTAGTGACATTTTTGCCTTTATTTTCTCGGTTGGGTGCTGAACTTCTTGCATTCATGCTCAGTCCCGACTTCTGCCCTTCCCGGCAGCTCCTCTTATAGAAATGGGTTGCCTTTCCTTCCAGCCCTGTGCCACATGCTCACTAGTAGCTTTGGACCCCAAGATCTTCCTTAACCACTCTTTTCCCGCCTCATCCTGTTTGGGCCACCAGGTACAGTCACCTACCTGAAGTTTCAGGTTAAAGTGATCATGCAGCTCCAGAAAGTTCCATTTCCTTTGGCCGGTTGTTCTGGTCTCTTATCTGACTTGTCCACTTGGTTGGTTCTTGGATGGCAGTTCAGTCCACCCTGAGTTGTCAGGCTGTGGCAGCTGGTCAGTCACATCCACAGTCAGAGCAGAGCAGAGCAGAAGGGTGCCCGCAGCAGAAGGGCAGCTACACTTACACAGCCCAGGGCCCACAGCTAGGGACAGGCTGCCCACTTCCAGGCTGGGTCCTCCCAAGTAAAGGAATCAAGACCCTGCACATGGCTTGCCCATGGGGCACCTGATATGCACAGCCTCTCTGAGACTCTTTCCAGATGATTCCAGGCTGTATCACGTTAACAATTAAAATGAACCATGACCTTCCCTTCTCTCTATCCAATAACTACAAGTGTCACTTATATTTTTTTAAATTACATTTATTTATTGTGTACGAGTGCACTGTGTACAGGTGGGCTCCCATCTGTGGAGGTTGGAGTTTGAACAAATTGCTGGGGTTGGCTTGCTTCTACCATGCGGGTCCTGGAGTTTGAACTCGATCCTCAGGTTGGGTGGTAAGCACCTTTACCCACTGAACCATCTTGCCAACAACTTTCCTTTGTCATTTCGCCCTGCACTTTCTGGGCATCAGACTTTCTGCTTCAAACAGCCGGCCAGGCCACAGCTCTGTCACTGTCATGGCCTTTTCACAGGGAGAGCAGAGTGATGCCACCAGCTAGCCTGTGATGCTTTCTCTGTCTCTGTCTCTGTCTCTGTCTCTGTCTCTGTCTCTGTCTCTCTCTTGCTCCCTCCCCAGGGTTGGGACCCTCCCTGGGGAGAGCCTTATCTACTAGACATGAGCCGGGCTCTGGGAAACTAAAAAGAAAAGAAGATGTGGCGCTAACCCTCCGGCCTCCAGGATGGGAACTGTAAATGCTTGTCGTTTTCCCGCAAGCAAAATAATCCCACTTTTCCCTCTGCCCAGCCCTGAGCTTCCATTGAATTTCATCCGTGTGGTCCAGGGCCGGTCTCTGTGTTAGACTACTGCCTGCTAAGGGCTTGGTGAGCGGGTGTGTGAGTGGATGGGCGAGCGCTGGCCAGTACCGTAGGCGGCCAGCTGCCTCCGACCTCCCAGGGCACAGGAATCTCTTCTTATCCTCAACTCCATTTTCCCGTTTCTGTTCCCCAGAACAGAAATATTAGTCAGAAAATTCCACAAATAAGTAATTCTAAGCAACTTTTATTTTCTGTTAAGATTGTCCCCTCCCTTCTTTTTTTTTTTTTTTTTTTTTTTTTACATTATTGTTAACATTTTACTGTTCCTAATGTAAACCTTGAGCATAGGTAGGTGGGAAAGGGCCCTGATGACAGGCTCATGCTGCCTATGTTCTTAGTCTTCTGGTGAGGGTGAGGGGGGGTGAGGGGTGGGGGCGGTGAGGAAGGGATGGGGGTGAGGGGTGGGGGGCTGAGGGGTGGGGGGAGGTGGGGAGTTGGGAGGATGAGGGGTGGCAGTTAGGATACATTCCTATGGACTAGAGGGTATCGTGTCATGGGATCACAGAGAGCCTGAGACCCATGAGAAGGACAGACCACAGTTCTCTGCAGCCGTCCCCTCTTCTTCAGCAGCCCCACCCTGGGGAGAGAGGTGACACCACACCAGGAGACCTGGCTGAGAGGGCTGGGCCCAGTGACTTCCAAATCAAAGAGAGCCAGCCCAAGAAATGTGGTCTCATTACAGGCCAGATGGGGCTAGGGAAAGCTCTGGGGCCCAAGGCCTTGCTGCTAATGCATTTCAGGGCCAAAGAAAGGAAATGCTTAACTCTGGGGCCTGGGCTCAAATGCCAGTTCTATAAGCCAGGAGTGAGGTGATCACAGCGCTGCGAGGATGGTAAAGAGTTAAACAGATCTGCAGGACCACTGTCCCATGGTGGCTGGCTTTGGAACGTCTAATTTTCCTGGACTAGGAAACCAGGTCCTAGTGTGGGGCCCCAGGCAGAGGAGGCAGGCTCTGGCTGAAGGTGCTCTTAGCACCCCCGCCCCCATCCTTGTTCTTGTGTAGTGGGACTTGGCTGCTGGTATAGACTTGGGGTTCAGTCACGTGTTCATAACAGGAACCAGGGCTGACACGTGCTTCAAGCAGGACACAGGAAGCCACTGCAGGAAGCACAGGCAGAGCCCAAGAGCCCGGGCAGCAGCCACCCGCTCAGCCCTCCCCTTGGCTCTTGGCAGGAAGTCAGCTGGAACAGTGGGAGAGGGAGAGCCCAGTTGGCAGGGTGTCCAAGGTTAGGACTCTGGGCTGCAGCGCCCGGGAGCTTACGATGTTGGTCCTGTTTGTACAGTCACTACTGCTGGGGCCTGAGTGCATTATGGCACAGCCCAGGGAGGAGGCTGGTTGTGGGAATGGGGTGAGCCTTGGGGAATCGGTTTGGGGAGAGGAGTCTGGAGAGTGGATGCCAGGACTAGAAGGCTCTGCTATCATGGGGGACCCATGACTACTATTTGGGGTGAGCCTCTGGTCTCACCTAAGCTTTCAAAGCTGTGTGCATAGAAGGTCCAGGGGAGGCCACAGGAGTGTGGGTAGTTAGGCAGGCAGCAGGGGAGGGTTGGCAGCTCCTGCCACCTTCCTGGGCATGAGGCAGGTCAACGTGTCAAGGCCAGATACCTCCTTGCTCCCATGGGGCACTCTGGTAGACACTGCTGCTGCTCCCCCGTCCTCAAGGGCAAGAGGGGGGCAGAGCCTAAGTCTCCCACACTCTTGGAAACAACAAAAGGACAAAGTTCTGTCAGGACTCTATCACCAGCTCAGACCCCACTGTGGGCGAATGGATATGTGGTTACTTGAGAGAGTGGGATGAATGTGTAGTGTGCATGTGTACATGTGTGAGCGCATGAGGTAAGAAAGAGCATACGTGAGCTCGGCATATGGATGTGCCAGTGTGTGACACGTATATATCTATGCAAATGGGATTGTGGGGTGTGGGACTGTGGGTGTGAAAAGGGTTTATGGTGGTGTATAAGTGCGTAAGAGGATCCCCGCCCCGGGGGGCCTTCCGGTTGAAGAATGCACGTGACTCACGCAGTGGGCCCTGCTGCTGTTTCCTGGGCGATGGCTGCTGAGAGGAAGAGAATATTTTTACAAGGTTCAGCCTCGAGGTTCGTGAGTGAGTCCTTTCTGTCTAAAAGGACCAAAGGCTTCTAGGCTCTGTCTTCCCTGCTGACCCATCCCTCGAACACACGGGTCCCATTTACAGGCCATGGGGCTCTGTGGTATTCCAAGGAGTTAGCCTGTCCCCAGCCTTCAATCTGGGCAGTGCACACCTTTTTCTTTCTTTCTTTCTTTCTTTTTTTTTTTTTTAATACACACCTAGGGGATTTACTCTGTGTAGTGGCTATCATGTTTGCATCATACATACAATTTAATTCACTTAAATGAAAAAAAAATTGTAATTAATCAAAATTGTTTATGTCTTTGGGCATGGAGGGAACCCCGAGGAGTGATGCCCTGAGATGTTGATGTGGGCATGGCCAAGCACATGATCCCAGAGCCTCTGATCCAGAGGGAAATGGCAAAGGCGCCTGCCCCACAACAAGGTGATGCTCAGAGGGGTGGCAAGGCCTTCCTTGGAGCACCAAATGTGGGTGGTAACCATATGCAGATGTCCACCATGGCTTCCACCATAGTTATGGCCTGAAACTGCTCCCCTACAGAGAGTGTTCCTGTGAAGATCAGCTAGCCCCATTTTCTTCTTCACTGTGTACAATAACCCCGCCTCCTTGTCTGTCTGTCTGAAACAACCCTGCCTCCTTGTCATCCCCTTAAAGACCATATATATCGAGTGTGACAGGGTCAGTCCTTGGAGCCATTGGACTCTGAATTTAGCTGCTGGCTCCTCTGCTCACTAGGCGGTAGGACCTTGGAGAAGTCACATTATCCTTTGGAACCTCAGTTTCTTCCTCTGTACAATGGGTTACCGCATGGAAGTGCTGGGAGAGCCAAGCCACCTTCAGCCGAGTCTTACAGTCCTTGGAGGAAGCCACAGACACAGCTGGGTCAGGCAGGAATGCCTCTCCCTAGCCAGGCATCTTCTCTTGCAATGGTGGGTACAGACCTAGAATATTGTCATCATTCCAGAAAGTTCTATGGGTGAGCACTGTTGAGGAAGCTTGTCATGAAGACAGAACGGGCCAGTATGGTCAAGAGTTTGGCTCAGTCTGGGTCTGAACCAATGCTACCAGGGCCTCTTTGGGCATCTTTTTCAGCCAAGGCTGGCTTAGGGACCAGGACATTCCTTGGGTCAGGTATGGCTGCTCCCTGACTCCTCCTTCAGAGCTCCACTTCACCTCCCCTGTCATAGCACCCACAGGAGCTGTGTCAGGACTGGCACACGATGGGGGCTTTTTGTAAACCCAGATCTTGGGCAGCTCGCAAGTGCCTGTTACTCCAGCTGCAGGAGGTGCCATGGGCCCTGGCTTCTTTAGGCACCTGCACACATGTGGTGTTCACTCACACAGACTATATAGACATACACATACACATGATATTCACACATAAATAAATTCTAAAAAGGAGGACAGGGCCTAGAGAAACAGCCTAGTGGTTAAGGGCACCAGCTGCTCTTCCGAAGGACCTGGCTTCAGTTGCCAGCTCCACATGAAGGCTCACAACCATCTGTAACTCTAGTTCCAAGAGACCCAGTGTCCCCCTCTGGCCTCTGTGGGCACCAGGAATGTACATAGTGCCCAGACATACACAGAGATGAAATCCTTACACACAGAAAGAAACCTTTAAAACAACAACAAACAAAAGAAAATGGGGGGCGGGGGGTGGAGAAACGCAAACCTCTAGGACATACCTCAGGTTAATCTAGCCAGAAAGCCAGGGTGGAGTCTGGATTCTGCCTCCCTATGAAGTAGCTAAGTGGCTTTAATCTTTAGCCACCAGCCAGGAGCCCAGGATCTAGCTGGCTCAGGCTCGTGGTGAAGTAATTTGGGGGAGAGGGGCGTTGTTCCACCTCTTGGATTCTCTTGATCTGGGTCCTTAGTGTGTCTGCTTACTTTGCTAACACACAGTAGACATTTTCAGGGTTGCCTTGGCAAAAGCCAAGTGTGCAAGGGCCTCAGTCCGTCCCATTGGTTATACCAAGGAGCTGCTCTCAAAACCTTGGACTCAGCTGAGGAGGCCAGGAAAGCACTTATGCCCAAGCACTGCGCTCCCCAAGGGGCTGTTTTGGCCTGAACTTTGCCTGGCGTGGATCAGCTGAAAGGGGAGCCAATCGCTCCAGCTTTGACAAAAAGCTGGCCTAGCACAATGGCCTCAAGCCAACCATCACCACTGTTCGGCTCAGGGGAACTGCTCTCTGACAGGAAGTCTTTAAGCTCTACAACAGTGGGGATCATGAGTTGAGAGTCCGGCTTCCTATTCCAGGGAGCTTGCCTGGCAACCCAGCCCTCTACAAGGAGAACACCATTCTACCTGAGAACGCCAAGGGGCTCTCTACCAATGGAGTCTGGGAAGACAACACTTGCCACAACTGCCCACTGCAACACGCTCATCTTAGCTGTTTCTCTGGGCATGATGCACACAGTGGGGCCGGGAGGCCATAATCTCCGGGGATGGAGTTTTCCAGAAAGCGTCTCTGATCTCCAACTCTGGGAGCAGACCTCCCACCATCCTGTCAGGAAACCCTGAAGAATGAGGGTTCCCTTTGCTGGGGCTATGTCTCTTCTGTCCTGTAATTGTTCTCAACAAAGGCTCCCTCATCTTCTGGCCCCATTCCTTCCCGGAAGAAGCAGGACTCGGAGGATTCCTCCAGACAACACTGATGGGGAATGTCGTCCTTAGAAAACTCTGGATTCTTACACAGGAGACAGCACGCGTCAACAGCTCTCACCTTTCTTCCTCACAGGTAGCAGGGAGGAAAGAAATGGGTTAATATTTACAATGTGATGTGTTGGTTGAAAGAGTCACAGAAATAAAGCACAGCAAATTGGGGCGGGCGGGGCAGGGCCGTCTTTTGTTAGGGTGGCTGGGGAAACAGGCTCAAGAAAGCTCACCAGGTAACAAAGCATCCTAGACTCTCAGTGATCCCCCTGGCCACAGCATCTTAAGAATCAGAGGTTCAAATGCCTGCCCAGGAGTCCTGTGTGTGAGTCACACCCTCTCCAGTAAGACGAATGCTCCCGCCTTCTGGCAAGGAGCCACAGAACATGCGTGTTGTGGTAAAGATGAGCAGGTCGTGGTCATCTCTGAAGCCACCCTGGTCAAACCTGGGGCTAACAGCAAGCTTTGCCCATGTGGTCATGGGGTTGGTCACAGCAATGAACTCCCCCGCCAGCCACTGTTCAACTCTTGCTCTCCTAACTCGTCTGCCTCCTAAAAGGATAAAGTGCAGGATCCTTCGTGGCACTGACCAGCGAGACTTACAGACCCTAATCGGGGTCCACAGGCTGCACCCAGTCTCCAGGGAGGCAGAAGCCAGGCAGCCTGGAGCAGAGAGACAGCTGCCTTGGTCCTTGTGAGTCTAGGTTTTCTCGTTTGTAAAATAAACATCTCTAACTGTGTTAAGAAGCCGCAGAAGCCTCTGGCACAGCTAGACACTTGACAGGTGTCAGGGGCTCGAACCCCTAGAGCAGAAAACTCAGGCTAACCCCCTTGAGCTCTGATTCTTCATCTGTGAAGGAGGAATCAAAGTGTTGGCCTCTTGGGCTTATTGTGAGCCTGTGATAACAACGGCAAAACTGCCTGGCACAGGGCCTGGGGCTGGGAGGCGTGTCACCCGTATACACTAGGAGGACATCTACAGTGTGTAGGTTTTGTTGTTGTTTTTGTCAGTGTGACACTAGCTAGTGTTATCTGGGAAGAAAGAATCTCAATTGAGAAAATGTCTCTGTCAGATTGGTCTGCTGGCTAGTTGTGGGACATTTTCTTGATTAATGGTTGACGTGGGAGAGCTTGGTCCATTGTGGGTGGTGCCACTCCTGGGTTGTAGAAGAAAGCAGGCTGAACAAGCCCTGAGGTGAAGTCAGGAAGGGCATGATCTACGGCCTCTGTCAGTCCTTGACTCGGCTTCCCTCAGTGATGAACTACACGCTGTAAGGGGAAACAGTCTCTGCTCCCCAGGTGGCTTTTGGCATCACAGAGATAGAGAGCAACCAGAGTGGCACCCCAGGAGTCAGTAGGAGTCAGGTCCACCAAAGCTGTGAATGCCCTAGGGAAGCCTCTCAGGCTTCGCCAGGGAACGGATGGGGACAGAGGAAGTGGGCAGGGCTTTCTGGATGATGCACAGCTTTAAGTTCTGGTTTTGGAATTGGGGTTTACAACCTGGAGATGGATGCACCAGCTGGAAGGTCACGTGCAGTGACAGCAGTGGCACCAAGTAGAGGTTACTCATAAGTGCAGACTCATGGCCGGCACTTCCCCTGTGAGCCTTCCCGGCTGCTGACTCATGCTCACCCAGGAAGCAAGGGCTGCCTGGGACCTGTTAATAGCCTTGTCTTGGGGTACACACCCTGACTCTTCCTCGTGTCTTCTGAATGGGAGCCTAATGCCTTGCCTCTCAACCTTCTTAACCCCCTAACACCAGCCGGCTCCCCAGAGACAGCAAGTACACTTGGGTACTGACTAGAAAAGTGGATTTCAATCTTCCTAATGCTGCTGCGAGAGTTTAATACAATTCCTCATGTGGTGGTGACCCCAACATAAAATTATTTTTGTTGCTACTTCAGGACTGTAATTTTGCTACTGTTTGAATCATAACATAAATATCTGATATGCAGAGAGTCTGATATGTGACCCCCATGGAAAGGTCATTCGACCCCCAAAGGGGTCAAGAACCACAGGTTGAGAACCTATGGACCAGAGCCTAAAAGGTTCTGAACTTCTAGATTTATTGAAATTTTAAGACGGTGGCCTGTTAAATTCGGTTAGAGGGCAAGGAATGTTTCTGTGGTGTTCTCAGAGGGAAGCCATGAGACCCCAATCCAGCATCTTCTCAGGGGTGCAAAACCTCCCCCCCACCCCCGTAAAAATGTCCCTACACCCAGAGAGAACAAAGGAACCTAGCAGGGAGGAGGGGGCAGAAGCCATGTGCAGCGGCGTGCTGTTTGCTCCTGAAGTGTGCCTGTCAGCCCGGGGCTCTGCACACCACAGAGCGTATGAAGTGGCTCAACAGACAGACCGTGGAGGAGGCAGCAGAGCTGTGTGTGGCAGGGACACTGTGGCTGCTCCACTGACCATACTTCCTCAAGGAGCCACCTGAACGGGCCTGAAGAGATGAGACCAAAACTTGATCCTCTTTGGGGAATAGCACGTGCGTGCGTGTGTGTGGTGCATCCCACGTGTACCTGTGTGTGAAAGCCAAACATCAACCTTGAGTGTCATTCCCCAGGTACCAGTTTTTGAGATGGGTTCTCTCACAGGCCAGAACTGGCCAAGCTGACTGGGATGGATGGCCACTTGGCCCCAAGAATCCACCTGTCCCCTACCTCTGGTGCCAGGATTGCAAGTGTGCACCATCTAACACGGCTTTTTAGACAGGAGTTCTGAGGCTCAAATTCAGGGCCTCATGCTCACACGTCCTGCCCTTCCGGCCCTGTGGCGGCCTCCAGTGTGGATGGTGAATGGGAGGCAGCTGGTGTGTAGTAAAAACACCGAGACTCGCATCTTCTCTGGACCTCAGTTTCCTCAACATAGACAATGTTAAACAAGGTGAGTTGTCCGTCCTGTGTGCCTGCTTAGCTAATGTTGATCTGTTGTTGGGGGTGTTGCTGTTGACCTGAGAGGCAGGCAGAAGTTCCCATGGGAACAGCCCAGTGGCCAGCTCCAGGATGCCTGACACCATTTAAGGTGGGCCCAGGTTCGGCTGCTGCAGGCTTCTGTGAGCAGCTGTGGTAAGGTAGAAAGGAGAGATAAAGAGAGCTGGGGTCTTTCTCCTCAGAAGTATTTCCCCTTTCTCCAGACAGACTTTTCTCACAGCCTCCCCATCGCCTCACTGGGGTGGGGGTGGGAGTGGGGGCTCCCTGGCTGGGTTTTCCAGCCTGAGACATGCCTTCCACTGTGAGGCACCATCAGCCAAATGAATCTCTGCTTCCTCTTCTGGTGCCGGATCTTCCTAGGCAGGGTGGGAAGGCGAGGGTGAGGAGGTCCTGGCCACCCACAGACTCTGGCCTGTGGGGATGTGGGTGAGGAGAGAGAGGGCTGGCCGGCATGAGGCAACTCCAAAGCTCCCTTCACAGCCATCCGGACTTGTGTGGCTCTCAGCTCTCCAGAGCGGCCTTTCTGCCTCAGGAGAAGACTGGTGGGGCAACCCAGGGAGCTGAGGGAGAGGGTATCACTGGGTGTCACTGGGGACCTGGGGTGCTCTGTGAGAACATGCCAGTACCGGGGTCCTTGCCACCATTCAGGGAGTCCCGGGTTGGACGACCCTTCCCTGGCCCTTGAGCTTGGCAGGTGGGGAAGATGGAAGCTGCTGAAGTGGTTTTCCGGCTGGCACTGCAGCCTGACACTATCTAGCGTTGCTCATGCCCATAGGAGCCATTTTGTGAATGGACATTAAGCAAAGCTGTGCCAGAGAAACATGCGGCAGGGGTTTTTTGCTGGATGGTGAAAGAGCTTCAGCCAAGAGGGAGTTGTGAGTCTGAAAAGGGATTATCCTGGGCTGCTTTGGTATTTGTTTGGCATTCACTTGCTAACTCTGAAAAAGTGGCTTTGGGCCAAAAGGCATTCTTGTGCAGAATGTACTGGACAGAGAGAAACACCTAACACAAGGGGAGTGTGGCACCTATAACAGTCCCCGCAAACACAACAGACTAAGAGAGAAACACCCAGCACAGGAGAGTGCGACACCTATAACAGTCCCCGCAAACACAACAGACTCTGAAGTTCTGTTGGCTGGGCTTGAGTCACCACCCTGCGACTGGCCTTGTGAAGTGGCTCCAGTGTCCTCGCATGAGGTGTGCTGGTGTGAGGAGAGGTGGTGTCTGGGTTTGGTGAAGCAGGGAGAAGCTTGTAGCGCCTGGTCAACGCCCAGGGGCCACCTGGGCCACCTCTCAACCCTTGGGGAGATTTACAGTCTAGATGAAGAGATACAACACAAATACCTGAGTTCCCAGACAACAACCCAGACCTCAAATGGCTTAGATGGCAGCACACACGTGGGACATGTGGACAGCGCCCTGAAAGGCCAGCTTACCTTGCCGTGTCCATAGCTAGGCATTCTGGTACTGCAGCTTGAGACACAGACAGCAGACAGAGCGGTGGGGGTGTTGGTTACTTTTCTCATTGCTGTAACCTCATACTTTAGACATGTAACTTAAAGGAGGAAGGATTTATTTCAGCTCACAGTTTCAGAGGGTTCAGTCCGGCGCTTCGTTAGAACACTGGAGGTGGGAGCACACGGCTCTTCACTTTTGATGATGAAGCAAGGGGGAGAAATACAGGGAAGTTCCAGGCAAGCTGTAACCATGACAACCCTTTAACAGAGCCCTGCCTCCTGCCTTTCACCACATCCCTACAATGCCACTGTCTGATGACTCCATCAATGGACCGGCATTTATTTGGTCAGAGCCCTCATGATGCAACTGTCTCTGGAAGATACGCCTGCAGAGGCCCCCAGACATCCTTCACTGTCGCCTAAGTGGTTCTCAGTCGGAAGAAGGAGAAGAGATTAAATCAAGGGGGATAACTGAGGTTTCAGGGGAGAGCCAGGAAAGAGCTACTGCAGATCTACTTCCTTTCATGGTGGCCTTCGGTAGGGACTTCAGTGACCCAGGATGGCAGAAGGGAGCGGGGCTGTGGAGGCTTGGCCAGGAAAGGGAGCCACCTGTCCAGAACACCAGGAATACACAGGCCCTGCAGAGCCCGGGAAAGCTGCTGCGTCATGGTAAAGTGACAAGGGCTGGGCAGACACCAGGACTCCGGCTGAGAAGCCGAGGAGTAGATGGATGGAGTGTGGACATCTTCAGAGAAACAGACTGTGGAAGTCTGGCTGCTTTCAGCTGCTGCTACAGAAAACACACGAGTCACACGTATGGGAGCGGCTGCCGCATGTTTGGGAGATGACAGTAGATGTGGCGGGCTTCAGAGAAAGGCAAGCCAGGGTTCGAAGCCAAGCACCTCATTTCTTTCCAAAGGAGGCTTTCTCTGATTTCACCCAGTTCCCTAACTCTCAACCCAGCTGCTGCGTGATCAGTATCAGCCAAAAAACATTCTCTAAGAAATATTGCTCAGGACAGTCAAAGGGGTGACGCAGAATTTATACTTGAGTTAGAAACTGGCTTTCAGAAAGTTGGTTCAGGGTTTTTGTTTGTGTGTTTGTTTTGTTTTTCTTGTTTGCTTTGTTTTGAAGACAGGGTTTCTCTATGTAGCCCTGGCTGTCCTGGAACTCACTGTGTAGACCAGGCTGGCCTCGAACTCAGAGATCTGCCTGCCTCTGCCCTCCTGAGTGCTGGGATTAAAGGCGTGCACCACCATGCTCCGGCTTCAGGAAGCTGTTTTTAGGAAAACTGCTTTGAGAACCACAGTGGTTGGCAGTGGCCTTGGACTACCAGCCTCTTGGCTCATGTCCAGGAGGAGAACAGCCTCTGCGCCCCAGTCTGACTGGCAGGAAGCCCACAGTTCATGCTGGCGTTACAGCTGGGGACACATGTCATCCAGGTGTTGGCTCATGGCTTTTCCCAAGCCTGTTGTCAGGTGTCAGGGCAATACAGCCACACTGGTGCATAGCCCACTACAGCCCACTCCTGAGGCCATTCCCCACACATGTGGCTGAGACGTTCTTGCTAGTGTGGCTAATTACTATCAGGGACAGTGTTGGGTAGCCACCCCTGGGCTGGACTTGATTCTGCGGGCAGCCTGGTAACGCTGGAGGTTTTTGATCTGGAAGTGAATTCCTTCAGACTGTGTCTCAGGACGATTCGTCTGACCACAGAAATGAAAGATGGCACTCTAGTGCGGTTTTATTAGGCGACTCAGGAGGGAGATGGTGAGGATCGCATTCAGGAGCCAGAGCAAGGAAGGAAGGAGGAAGAAGACGGCAGTCAAGTCAGTCAAGTGCTGTGAGAGAAGTGAGGACGTGGTGCACCGCCAGCCACCGGGCGGGGGATGCAGGGCCAGTGTGCATGTGTGGGGGATTCAAAGGCGGTGCCAAGGTTCCTGACCTGGGGGAACGTTTGGGGTTTCTGCCCATACCCTAGACTCCTTCCTGAGAGGAGATGTCTCTCAGGGACCACTGGGAAATCAAGAGGTGCCACTGAGTGTACAACACTGTATCCAAACGGCCTGGTGGGCCACAGCCTTCATCCTTGTACTTGGAAAGTAAGATAGGAGGACCAGGGTCCAAGCCCAATGAGACTCTGCCAGAGGGAGTGGGAGAGGAACAGGAAGCAGAGAGAGAGAGAGAGAGAGAGAGAGAGAGAGAGAGAGAGAGAGAGAGAGAGAGAGACAGAGAGACAGAGAGACAGAGACAGAGAGAGATAGAGACAGAGATAAACAGAGAGAGACAGAGACACAGTTCACTGAGGAAATCTGCAGAGCCGGCCAAGCAGCACATGCTGTGGAGTGTCTGTTGGGGTTGTGGGTACAGCCCAGGGGGAGAGCATGACCCTACAGGCCCTGGGTTCTGTGGGGTAGGGTGGACTTGATGAGTGAGTTAGATTCTTCACTGGCTCCTCCAACTTAAATGTGTCTCTTTATTAACACTTACGACATCTTTGAAGATTGGCTGATAGTAAGAATCTCCCAGAGCATAATGACTTTAAATGGATCTAAACGCGCAATGCTTGGAAGCCTCGGAGTCTCCACAGGGGAGTCGGCACATCCCAGTAGCCCAGGCTCCGAGCCAGCTACCTGCACACAGATGAAGGCGAGGGCAATTTGGTGAGCTGGTTCCGCTCAGTCCTGGCTCCAAGCCTTACCTCATTATTAATTACGGCAGTTAGTGGACTTGGAACAAATGCTCCCTCCGTCCAACCACTGTGCTTGGCTCTAAGACCCACCCTGACTCCAGCCCTCACTCCCCTAGACCTGCTAGCACCCTCTTGCCCTTCATGGCCTTCCTCAACTCAATCATGTGACAAATTCATATTGAGCTCCTAGGGCGAGTCCGCAGTCCCACCTTACAGCTCACATGGTGGCATGAGAGGACCATTTACACGGGGCCGGCCCATTTACTAGGCAAGATGGAAATTAGCATCTTAACAATGAAAGACTGAAACAAATAAGCTCTTATGGTTAATCCTCAGAGAACTCAACTACTGTCTGCTGTCACCAGAACATTCCAGCCTGCCCATAGTCAGTGCTGCATGGGAGGGGGGATGCTGTAGCCTGCCCCCTAGTCAGTGCTGCAAGGTATGTGTGTGTGTGTGTGTGGGGGGGGGTGCTGCAGCTTGCCCCCTAGTCAGTGCTGCAAGGTATGTGGGGGGGTGCTGCAGCCTGCCCCCTAGTCAGTGCTGCAAGGTATGTGGGGGGATGCTGCAGCCTGCCCCCTAGTCAGTGCTGCATCGGGGGGGCTGCAGCCTGCCCCCTAGTCAGTGCTCCATGGGGGGGCTGCAGCCTGTCCCCTAGTCAGTGCTGCATGCAGGGAGCCTGCAGTCAGCTGGAATTTGGTCTTGGAGTCCTGTTTACCCAGCAAGCATGCAGCCTCTGCTCAAAGAATGGCTATTTGGGCTGGTCAGAGGTGAACACTGGAAATGAACCCTGCGCCCCCTCCCAAGCGCCCCGGCTACCCCATCACACCTTGCTTATCAGCCTCGCAGGGAGATCCCAGGCTTCCAAGGCCACTAAGACTTTGAAATTTTCCAAGGGGAAGAAGTAACAGCTTCTACCCTGAAAATAGCTTCCCCCCTTTCCCCTCAGAGGAAGGGTGCACTGGGTAAGAACATGACACCCCAGACAATGCCCACCATGGGCCAGAAGGGCACAACCGCCAAGTCCTTCCCTTTCCCTTCTCTTTAGCTGAGTTTTCACTTGAAAAGGAAGAATTTATCCAACCAAATGGCTCAGTGGGTAAAAGAGTTTGCTACCAGGCCCAACAACCCAAGTTTTACACACACACACACTCACTCACACACATTTTTTAAAAAGTAAATAAATGTCAAAAAGTTAAAGGGAGGAATGGGGAAAGAGGAAAAAAAGGGGGAAGGATGAGAAGGTGAGGGAGAGGGAGAGAAAACTGCCTTAGAACACCAAGGTTAAATTCTGTAACCTGGGGGCCAGGGCGTACCTCAGTGGGCTGAGCGCTTGCCTGGCATTCAAGATACCCTCAGCCCCAAGCAGCACACAGGACAGGGCACAGGGCACACGCCCACAACTTAGCACTATGGAGCTGGATTCAGGAATATTGGAAGTTTTCGGCCATCCTAGGCTACATGGAGAATCTGAGGCCAGCCTGGCCTACACGAGGCCCTGTCTTAAAAAAAAAAAAGGTGAAAACTATCAACATGAAAGATTTATTTACCCACGTCACAAGGGCACCCTGGCATCCAAGTCAGCAACGTGCCGCATGAGTACACAGGGGAGAATGCAAGAGTTTCCAAGTGGCCTTCTTTGTGGGCCCCAACTCAACAACTGCACATCGGAAAAGGGTGTAACTGTATTTACTTTCTTCACAGTTCGCCCAAGGAAGGCTGAGCTCACTGGACACGCCTGCATAACGGGCTTGAACGCACATCAAGATGGTGTGATGACCTCAGAAGGCGTCAGCTCTTGGCAGGGGCTCATTCACTGTCCCCTTAGGTGACATGACAGTTACACGGAGGCTGAGCTCCACAGTCACACACAACACCACACACACGCATGTGCGCAACATGGACCTCATTCTCTTTGTAAGGAGCCCCTGGGATAGCAGGGTTTTGGCTAGGAGAGGGCCTTGTGGCACCAGCTGCTCTCCTGGTGGTGGGGAACGTGCTAAGCACCTGTCACGGGTCTGGTCCTGTGCTGAACATGGCTTCGTCTCTGGATGCCTCACTCAGCACGTAAAGTGGATTTTATCCTCTTGTTTTCTCGTCTTGCAGGGAAAGGCCAGGCAAATTACCCAAGATCACCAGCTGGGATTTAAGACTTGAAAAATGAAAAATCTGGCAACGGTAAGGGCTTCTGAGTGCACAATTAATTCTTAATTCATGTGTGTTTCAGCATTGCATATGTGACAGCATGCATGACCTCAGTGCAGCCTCGGATCTGAGAACATAGGATTTCACAGGACATCCCACCACAGGGTGCCGACCACCGCTGCCCGGAACACCTGGGCTCAGCTTCACTACTGTGGCACATAAAAATCACAGCATGCGCACTCACATCTCTGTCCAGGACCGGGCTAAGTAGACCAGGCTGGCCTTGAACTCTCAAAGGTCTCCCTGCCTCTGCCTCTTCTGCGGGGATTAAAGGTGCATACCATCATGTCCAGCTACAAAGATGTTTGGATATTTTCCTATCATAATTCTTTAACATGTAATAGCAAATTAGCCTTTCTTTGTTTTGTATTGTGTTGGAATGTTTGATTTTAGTTGCCTGGCAGTGGTGGCATGCACCTTTAGCACTCAGAGTTAGGGTTAGGGCTTTTGGGAGGCAGAGGCAGAGGCAGGCAGATCTCTAAGTTCAAGGACAGCCTGGTCTACAGAGTGAGATCCAGGACAGCCAGGGCTACCCAGAGAAATCCTGGCCTCAAAAAAAAAAAGAAAAGAAAAAGTCTTTGGCTTGAGATCTGGGACAGAATTTCCGACGTTTTCCGAAATGGCCTGAGCACACTTCTGCCATTTCACTCCATGTTTACATGAAATGGTGTCCTCAGAGTTGATGGTCAGTGACATCAGCAGACTGATTAATTCTGCAAGATACCAAACACACCTCCACCCTATCCCAGCAAAACCTCAGGTAAGATTTAATTCACTATGTGAGACAATCAAGAGCCTGAATCTTAGAACTCAGATTTAATAATGGTGAACTTACACCCACAGCAAAGAGTTGTGGTCACATGCGCTTCCTTATGACTTGCTATCTGCAAACGTTTGACTTGCACAGGGTCCCGAGCAAACTGCCTGTGGTATAAAGGGCTTAGGAAGCTGTGCCCTATCAGGCCTAGTATTAAAGAGGATCTTTCTTTCTTATTTAGATGAGGATTTACATATCCCAGACTGGTCTTTCCCTTCCTTTTTATTTATTTACTTATTTATTATTTCTGGATGAGGTTTTGTGTACCACAGTCTGGCCTTTGAGTTATGATATAGTTGGAGATAAGATTTCTGTCTGAGAAAAAAAGAATCTGAAGTTTCAAGCTCCCTCAATGACCATGGAAACCAATTTTGTGGGCCTAACTTTTGCTTTCTCCTTCCTTTAAAAAAAAAAAAACCAAACATCTATTTACTTATTGTGTTTGTGTGAGAGAGATGTGTGCCATTGCAGTGTGAGGAAGGGGACGGGAAGAGGAAGAGGAAGAGGGAAAGAGAGACTGTGTCTGTGTATGGCACTGCAGTGTGGGTGACGGTTAGAGGACAACTTTGGGGATTTGGTTCTATCTTCAGGTTTGATGACAAGTGTCTTTAACCTGTAAATTATCTCCTCGGTGCTGCCATTCCCATTTTTGAGACAAGGTCTCTCCATGTAGTCCCAGCTGTCCTGGAGCTTGATTGTAGACCAAGTTGGTCTTGAACTCTTGCCTTGGCCCTGAAAGCACCAGTGACTTATGCCTGATCTTAAGAAGCCCGTGCGCCGTGTAGCCAAACCCCAGCTCCGTCCTGGCTTGTCTTCAGAGCCTTCATGCTTCATCTCGCCGCCACAGTTTGCAGCCCGTTTGTGTGAGCTCTTTTCCCACCACAGCGGACACAACTTGCGCAGCAGTGTCCTGCTCAAAAGTCATGCCACTGTAAGCTGGAAGGTGCGGGGTGGGCAGAAAAGGTTGGGGGCCAGGGGCCTTAGAAGCCTTAAAACTGGCTCTCTTAGCCGGGCATGGTGGCGCAGGCCTTTAATCCCAGCACTCGGAAGGCAGAAGCAAGCGGGGATCGCTGTGAGTTCGAGGCCAGCCTGGTCTACAAAGTGAGTCTAGGACAGCCAAGGCTACACAGAGAAACCCAGTCTCAAAACAAAAACAAAAACAAACAAACAAAAACCAATTGGCTCTCTCCTGACATAGGCATGGCACAAAACCACAGTCCTGTGGGGCACAGGAGGAGATGGGCAGGGCAGTTTTCCTCTGTGTCCCTCTGCCTTTACTCAGCACTGGATGATGCCACTGATGAACATGCGCCTTGACATCAGCGAAGACAATGCGGCAAGAATCACTTCATTTCACTTAGCTTATCCAATTAGCCGAAGGTGACAAACAAATTAAAAGGAAGTCCCTGAGGTCCCGGCCTCAGTGCTGTAGACCCAAGTGGATAAACAGCATAATTGCACTCCCAGTTGGAAGTGGGGTGGAAGCGCCGGCTCTGCAGGCTTCAGACGCTGCTGGCTCCATTTCAAAGGAAGGGCTCGAAGGAAATCTACTGAAAGGGGAACAAGACAGTTTTTGGTGAGGCCCCGGAATGGAGAGGACGGACACACAGACCCTCTGCGGGAAGCGGGGGAAGTGTATGCCATCACCCACTGACCATGGGAACCGCCCCCACCGCCTCCAGACAAGACCCCCAGGAGTCCCCAGGCCCCTTCTCCAACCTGAAAGGGGAGGCCCTCTCCAGCACGTACACTGAATGCCACACCCGAGGCCACCCTGTCCTGCAGAACAATCAGTGACGGCCACTCTCCAGGACCGGCTCACTTTACCAGAGACCTTGTTCCAGGGACCTCTGCCCCAGCTTTCAGGAAGCCATGTTTACCCAAGTCCCCAGGGCAGAGGAAGTGGCCTCACTTGGCCCCCAGGGCAGAGGAAGTGGCCTCACCTGGGCCCCAGGGCAGAGGAAGTGGTCCCACCTGGGCCCCAGGGCAGAGGAAGTGGCCTCACTTGGGCCCCAGGGCAGAGGAAGTGGCCCCGCCCGGGCCCCAGGGCAGAGGAAGTGGCCCCGCCCGGGCCCCAGGGCAGAGGAAGTGGCCCCGCCCGGGCCCCAGGGCAGAGGAAGTGGCCTCGCCCGGGCCCCAGGGCAGAGGAAGTGGCCTCACCTGGGCCCCAGGGCAGAGGAAGTGGCCCCGCCCGGGCCCCAGGGCAGAGGAAGTGGCCTCACCTGGGCCCCAGGGCAGAGGAAGTGGCCCCGCCCGGGCCCCAGGGCAGAGGAAGTGGCCTCACCTGGGCCCCAGGGCAGAGGAAGTGGCCTCACCTGGGCCCCAGGGCAGAGGAAGTGGCCTCACCTGGGCCCCAGGGCAGAGGAAGTGGCCCCACCCGGGCCTTCATTGTTCCAGAACATGAGACAGAGACTTGGGATTCTACAGCTAACGGTGGAGACACCTGCTCATTGCTGTGGGCTTGGGACAACGCGCAAGGTCACAAACGTTAGCAGCTACTGGGTGACCTGTGGTTCAGGCTTGAGAGGCATACGAACTCAGGAGCAGGGGCTTTCTGGAAGATCGGTTAGCAAGTTTAAGGCCACTTCGGTCTAACAAGAAGCAGGGGGGAAAAAGAGCTTTCCTAACTGTAGTAATAGACATTGTGAGTATATGTGCATGTGTGGCAGCAAGTTTTCTTTTCAGGTGCCGTGGTGTTTGGTGTGCCACATGCATGCCTGGTATCAAAAGAGGCAAAAGAGGGAGTCAGAGTCACTAGAATTGAAGTTACAATGGTCGATTGCACCATTTTCGGTGCTGGAACTGACTTTCCTTTCTACCCATCCTATTACTTTTACACACACACACACACACACACACACACACACACACACACACTGTCCTGATTAGTATTTTTTTGTCAAATTGACACAAGTTAGAGTTAACTACGAATATGCCCCCATCAGACTGCAAGTGTTTAAAGCATTAAGCCAGGTGGCGGCGGTGGTGGCTCGCACCTTTAATCCCAGCACTCGCGAGGCAGAGGCAGGAGGATCTCTGAGTTCCAGGCCAGCCTGGTCTACAGCGTGAACTCCAGGACAGCCCAGGCTACACAGAGAAACCCTGTCTCGAAACAAAACAAAACAAAAACAACAACAACAACAAAACATTGATTAATGATTGGTGGGAGGGCCCAGCTCACAGTGGGTGGTGCCACCCCTGGGCTGGTGGTCCTGGGTTCTATAAGAAAGCAGGCTGAGCGAGCCACATGGAGCAAGCCAGTGAGCAGCCCGCCTCCATGGCCTCTGCCTCAGCCTTGAGGTCCTGCCTGGCTCCTCCTGATGACAGACCGTAAGCCAAAGGAACCCTTTCCTCCCCAAGCTGCTTCTGTTATGATGTTCTGTCACAGCAACAGGAAACAGCTGATCAGCTGATACTAAGACCTGCCCACTAACGCCTATGGGACTCTGTCTCAGAGCCTGTTTCTTTGGAACTCAACCTAAGATAACATCTTTAACAATATAAAAATTATCACAAACCAAGACAATGGACAAATCAATGAAAGACAACCAGTTTTGATAAACACTGTTGTTAAGTGCATCTGTAAAACATCTCAGCACCCTGCAAATTTATCATAGAGGGATAACTTTACAGATGTATAAAAATAAATAGATAAATATTCAAGAGCAGGTGAAGTAACCCCAGAACTCGGGAGACAGCGGCAGGTGGGTCTCTGAGTTCGAGATCAGCCTAGTCTACTGGTTGAATTCGGGGCCAGTCAGGGCCACACTATGAGATTCTTTACCAAATAAACAATAAATAAATAAATAAATATGGGAGTGGTGCTGGAGAGATGGCTCAGTGTTTAAGGGTACTTGCTATTGTTCATAAGGACCTAGGTTCAATTCCTAGCACCTACCTGGCAGCTCATAACTGTCTGTAACTCCCATTCCAGAGGACCCAATGTCCTCTGCTTGCCTCAGTGGGCATCAGGCATACGTGTGGTACACAGATATGCATGCAGGCAAAACATATATACATACGCAGGCATACATTTAAATAAAAATAAATAAATGTTGCTTTTTTTAATTCAGGATTTGCCTATGGAGCTTTGCTTACAGGAATGAAAAATTGAAAAAAAAAAAAATTTAAACTCTGAGCCGGGCGTGGTGGCGCACGCCTTTAATCCCAGCACTCGGGAGGCAGACGCAGGCGGATCGCTGTGAGTTCGAGGCCAGCCTGGTCTACAAAGTGAGTCCAGGATGGCCAAGGCTACACAGAGAAACCCTGTCTCGAAAAACCAAAAAAAAAAAAAATAAATAAATAAATAAATAAATAAACTCCATTATAATACTATGGAACAATTGTATCATAATATAGCATAAATATGAGACCTTGGTCAACATTCATTCATTAGCTCTCCTTCCCTTCCTCCCTCCCTCCCTGCCTCTCTCCTTTCTTCCCTCCCTCCCTCCTTTCCTCCCTCCTCCCTCCCTCCCTCCCTTCCTTCCTCTGTAGCTCAAACTGGCCTGGAACTTTCCACCCCCTTCTGAGTGCCAGGACCCCAGACTTGCCTAACATAGCTGGTCTCTTTAGAACACATCACAAAGTGGACTGTAATAATAGGTATCACATACATAACACAGAAACCTCTGGCCTATTATAAAACAAATTTCTTTCTCATGGGAATTTGTGGGGTTGTACAACCAGAAGTAAGTGGCTTTTAGGAAAAGTGTTTTCGAAAGCCCTTACTGTAAGATTCCAGCCAGTTAGAGGCAAGTTAACAGCCCTCACCCTAACCTCCCAGCTGTCTAAGCAAACCTTACCTCATGGCTTTCCCCTGTCAACCCATCCCTCTGCAGAGACTGGGGATCTTGTCAGCACAACCCCACAGCCTGCAGAGAGTGGGAATCCACCCACAGAGCGAGACCAGTGAGACAGGAGCTGGAGCTCAATGCTTAACTGCAGCTGAGGAGCAGCTGGAAGACACAGTAGAGAGATGCTGCTGAGGTTTCTGTCAGCGCAGAGCAAAGCAGAGAGGTGAGAAAGCTGCCCCTGAAGTCAGTGGCGGTTAAAAACAGCCTGTCCCTCTGATGGCCTCCGTGTCAGCTGCACACACGTACGCATACACAGAAACAGTGGCATGCCTTTCAGTAGATCTAAACTTTTCAGTTCTGTGAAGCAAACTCATGCCTGCAACCCCACGCTCAGAAGCTTGGGCAGGAGAAATACTCAGATACCCAAATGTAGGGCTTGTCTGGACCACACAGTGAATTCCAAGTTCATATGGGCTACAGGGTAAGAACCTGTCTCAAGAATAACAGCAAAGGGCTGGAGAGATGGCTCAGAGGTTAAGAGCACCGACTGTTCTTCCAAAGGTCATGAGTTCAATTCCCAGCAACCACATGGTGGCTCACAACCATCTATAATGAGATCTGGTGTCCTCTTCTGGCTTGCAGGCAGGATATTGTATACATAATAAATAAAGAAATCTTAAAAAAAAAAAAAAAAAAAAAAAAAAAAGAACAACAGCAAAAACCCAAGGCCGATGACATGAAGCGAGCAGAAACTCAGCCTTTGCTTAAGCCAGGGAGAGGGACAGAGGGCACACGTACTGACAGGTCAGTGCTACAAAATGGCTTGTGGTGCCAGGGCCTCCCCCTGGCCTCTCTGGAGTCTCCCCTTCTTGCCCCTCCATGGGGTGCCAAGACAAAAAGGCTGTGGTTGCCTCCCCTTGGCAGGCTTGGAGCAGAGTCCAGAGCCGCTCTGCTCCTGGAGGGATGTGAATTTCCTGTCACCATGACATCCAGAGTCTTGTAACACTTTCCTGCTGCCTAGACCTTCTTCTCCGCTGGTCACAGTAAAGTCCTGGGGCTAGGTGTGGACAGAGAGCAAGAAGCAAGGAGACCGTTTCACACCTCAGACTACAAGGGCTCCTCCTTGGAGAGGCTCAGAGAGTGCTGCTGTTTGTTCTTGGGGACTTTGTGGGGAGAAGACGCTGACCCACACACTGGGGATGAAGTTTCCTGGACACTCTGGCCAAATAGTGCCTTACTTTCACAAGGACTGGACAGATGCAGATGTGGCCGAGGCCTCCTGGAGAAACTTCACAGGTGAGAACTGGGGGTGTAACCCTGCTTCACGAGTCTAGCTCAGCCGGACGGCTCCCCTAAGTTTCTCATAGGAAATTTTGAGCTTGTAGATCATATCGCCAGAATGGACTAGAAAAGGCTCCTTCAGCAGATTCCATCAGCACAAGGGCAGCTCATGAAGTCACGTCTGGTGATCACAGAGTTGTCTTAATTATTTATTAAGGTATTCAAGGCTTGAGCTCACTGGCCCCACCCGCCACAGTACAAGCTCCCCACACCAAGTCTGGCAGAACCACACGGTGAGCAAAGAGCCCAGACCACACTTGAGAAGGAGTTGGGGTAGGCGATGAACTGTCAGCTTTCCAGAGCTGCCTTCCAGAGCACCCAGGCAGAGCTCTGTGCCCGACTCCACAGAGCTTCTTTCCACAGTCTTTTGAGGAATTTTGGCTGTGTGACTTGTCACATTCCATTCCTGAAAACTGACCCAGTCGGTCTCGGTCGGAATCCGAGAAGCTGTCACCTAAGACCATCCTGGGTCCCAGGCTTAGAACTAAGACCTAGAGCGAGAGCAGACAGTCATCAAAGATGCAGGTTTCTACAAGGGCAAGGAAGCCGTTGTTCTGACCCTCGCCAGCACGTGACCCTCCATGGCTCAGGTGGACACCGTGCAGCGTGGAGCAGGGTGCAGGCTGCGCTCGGAAGCCTGCCATGACCCAGCAGCTGCTGAGTGGCCACGTGTGCTGGCTGTGCCCCAGTCGTAGACAAGATGGAGACGGGATCTTGGGGAGACGGTTCAGTTGATCAAGTACTTGCTGGACAAGCATGGGAACCTGAGTTTCATAAAGCCAGCCGCAGCAATGAGCACCTCCAATTCCAGCAGTATAGAGACCAGTGGAACTCTCTAGTTCTGGCCAAACTGCCTAGCTGAACCAATGAGATCTGAGTACAGCAAGAGACTGTGTCTCAAAACATAAAGTGGAGAACAATTAAGCAAGACAGCTCGCATTGATCTCTGGCTTCCACGTGCCATGCGTGCGCACGCGCGCGCACACACACACACACACACACACACACACACCCCACACAAACTCTCACATATAAAGCCACATAACACACTACATCCACCCACACAAACACTCAAATGCACACCCACCACACACACACATACACACACATACCCAGAGAGAGAGAGAGAGAGAGAGAGAGAGAGAGAGAGAGAGCTGTGTGTATCTCTTCCAGTTTCCTGTGTATGCTGCGTCACACCCTGTGGCTTGTGGCTGTACCTGCCTGTTGAGAACTTGACTCAAAACCATGGTCAGCTGAAATCTCCACTGAAAAAATAACTCACCATCTATGCTCCTGTGTCCCATAGAGATGCCTGCTGCTGTCCTGACCCAAAGCAGGAGACACGTCCTAAAACACCATTCAAAGACTAAGTGACTGTGGAGAAACAGAACACACCCGGACTTTGGAGTATGGTGGACTGGAGGCTGCCTTGGTGTGAGCCAGTGAGGTGAGGAGTCAGAGTAAGAAAGTCAGAGTTTATCCCAAAGAGACACAGAAGGACAGCGTCAACAATCCATGAATGATGGGCACGGTGGCGCATGTGCTCAGTCTCAGCGGGAGGACCTCAGTGAGTCCAGGACAACCAGGGTTACACAGCAAGACCGTGGTTTTTAAAAAAGTGAATGCAACCAGGAAAGAGGACTTGTATGCATCCGCCTTGGTTTAATCCAGTTGGGCTGGAAGCACCTGGGGGTGTGGTGGGGTGTGGAGGTGGGCTATAGAGGAGCACCACACAGGACACCCTGGAAATCCTCTGTGCAGCTTCTCTAGGCCAGGCTGGTCTTTACTAGTTAAGCCGCATGCCATTGCCACCCATGTCCTAAGTGTCACCTTCTTCAGTGGAAGTTTGGCTACCGTGAGTCTTGTACCTCCCTGGGCACATGGACTCCTATGTTTGGCAGTTGAGGAAAGCAGGGACCTGACCAAGATCTCCGGCATGGAGTTCAGAGTACAACAGAGCAAAGGGGAAACTTGCTAGGCTTCTAGAATCAAAGGACACAATACTAGACAGGACTGCAAGAGGCCACTGGGTCACTTGCTTCCCTATGGTGGACAATAAACCTATCCGGAGCTAATGATTGTCTGGGAGCAAAGGCCTCTGAGCACCTCCACCCTTCGCCTGTGCTCCATACCCAGCTCCAGTGCCGCTTGCTCTGGCCACCCTCCCAGCCAGGGCTTGACAGGGACAGGGTCTCTCTGGTGGGAGAGCGTGTGCTTGTTCTAACAGGCAGCTCCCGAGAAGGCCTGAACCACCGGCTTGGGCAGGCTCTGAGGTGAGCAGGGCAGATGTTTCTGTACATGGACTCTTTTATGCTCAGCCTCAACGCCAGGCAAAGGCGCTTCCTTGATCCACCCTCTCAGGGTTGAGCAACAGCATCCATGGCCACAGTGAGCTGCAGGGTGCAGGGCTCTGGGCCTGACAAGGGGGTTTTCACACCCTGGGTTCCGATTCACAAGGCTTGCCGATGGGAGAAGGTCTTGCCCTTGGAGTGGGTTCAAGGCATTCTAAAGTGGAGGAAGATGGGCAGACCTGCCTGAAACGCCTTCTGGCTTCTCAGTGGCTCTTCCCTCAATCTTCAAAAGCACCAATTCAAAGCATTTCGAAAGAGCAGCATGTGTGGAAACTAACAGGCAAACCACAGCTGAAGGAGACCCTCTTTGACTGTGGCTCTTGCCCTGTACTGGACCAGCTTGGACAAGCCTGAAACGCAAAGCTCTTCAGCTACTGAGGCCAAATTTTGAACACTTACAACCACCAGTTTTTTTTTTTTTTGTTGTTTTGTTTTGTTTTTTTTTTTGATATTTTTCCACCCTCCCACCTTCTCTGGCTGAAGCTGCTGGGAGAAGAGACCTGGGCTCTGAGGTGACTCCCACACACAAGAGCTTGTTTTGTGGAGCCTCCTTTAGGGGTAAACTGTCCATGAGTGTATGAATCAGTTGCTTTTCAGCTGTTACCATGAAATGCTTTAACTGCAAAGAAACTTCTCTGAAAGCCAGTTTTCCCAAAGGTAAAACATATTTCAAACTCTATGCAAAAGAGCACTAAAGGAAAAAAAAAAAAAAAAAGCCAGGCAAATTGCCACTTGGGTGCCACACCAGCAGTCTCCAGGTATTTCCTGAGCCCAGCTGACTCCAGGCAGGGAAGGGCTTAGCTCAAGGTACAAGGCTAAAGCTCACCCCTTGAAAGTGTGGAGGACCAGGAGAGACACGAAGAGGAGAAGAGGATGAGGTAGAGGAGGGAAACCGAAGTCTAGTGTTTGGGTTAGCACATGGTTTTGTCTATAACCCCAGTTAGCCCCAGCTGAGGCAGCAAGATTGGAAATTCAAGACCAGCCTGAAAAAAAAGGAAAAAAAAAAAAAAAAAAAAAAAAAAAAAGACCAGCTAAGCCGGGCGTGGTGGCGCACGCCTTTAATCCCAGCACTCGGGAGGCAGAGGCAGGCGGATCACTGTGAGTTCGAGGCCAGCCTGGTCTACAAAGTGAGTCCAGGATGGCCAAGGCTACACAGAGAAACCCTGTCTCGAAAAACCAAAAAAAAAAAAAAAAAAAAAAAAAAAAAGACCAGCTTGGTCTTGGGTAGGCTCCGGGTGCTGGCAAGACTTTTGTCTTAAAATAAAATTAAAATGTGCCAGAGGTGTAGCTCTGTAGTAGAGTGCACTGGCTTAGCGCCTGTGAGGGAGACCCTTTGCTTCCCAGCAGCACTAGATAAACACTACACATGTAAAAAGAACCACTGAGGTTGGCGGGGATGTAAGACAGCCATAGTCCACAGCGGATGCTAGTGTAAGGAAAGAGACATCTAGCTCTGAATGGTGAAGGAAACTTTATGGGGTGGTGGAACGGTCTGGGGCAAGGAGGGCGAAGCAGAACGAGATTGGCACGGGTATGGGCGTGGGAGGCAGAGGAGGCACTGCAGTCAGTAGGTTAACACAGTGGCCAGCAATCTAATAAGTACACAGCCTAAACCAGCTACCCAGAAAAGTCACATGGGGGGGGGGGGGCGGGGCGGGGTGGGCAGAGCAGAAACCAAGCAGACAGTAAGAAAAGAAATGAAACAGCTGAGACCACACAACATAAAGTAGCAAGCATCACCGCCCATCACTTGGACCCTAGAGAAAGCAAGGCTGCCCACCTCCCTCATCTTCCTTCTTTATCAGAGTTTTACTAACCTGGCTTGGCCCCCGAGAACCCCCTCTCCTCTTCACCCTCTTCCTCGCCCCCTGGATAATTTTGAAATGAATTATCACATCACCTCATCTGTAAATATTTCAGTTGTTTTTATTAGCATTTAGATGTGAGCAAGCTCAAATTATACAGGTCAGAGCGCGTTTCAAAAATAAAAAAAAATCACGAAACTGGAGATCTTGGCACAATGAGCACACCCCCAGGCCAGGCCCCTAGCGTGTTTATTCCCAGTTCTATTCTGCTCATCAGCATCCAGGGGCTCAGAAGAACTCCCAGGGGCTTGGAGGAAGCGACATGAAATGGGAGTGCCCCAGCCTTTGGCTCTGCTGCGGCGCTTAGATCCTTGCAGAACGCTGGACACACAAACACTTGTCCCTGTACATATTCATGCTATTTTCGACACGGATCAGTGTGGCATCTCAGCAACGCATGCCCTGCCATAAACCGGAGTCCGCCCAAAGCAGCCAGTGGAATCTGAGGGTGGTGGAGCAGTCTGGGGCACGGAGGCCAAAGCAGCAGAGGGTGGGGACGGGCGTGGGAGGCAGATGCAGCACAGAGGGGTCCGGAGGCTCGGGAGAGGGATGTGAAACTGAGTGGGAGGCAGGGAATGAAAGTGGAACGCATTATCCCGGGATGAGGATGAGTCACACAGAGAACGAGTTGCTCTCCCACTGCGGCTCTGAGTAACACCCTTCACAGGGTAAAAGAAGTGAGGAGCGCGTGCAGCCCTTGATGGTGAGGGAGAGAGAACGCGGCGGTCTTAGGTGTGTTTCAGGAGATGAGTGCCCCTCCTGGGTGGTCTGGAGTGAGCCATTTGCCCTCCCCATCTCACTCCCACGCTTTCCACGAAAAGAGCAGCCAGGCTAGTTATCTCTGGATTAGCCAAACTGTAGGAGAGGGGCAGACATGAGTGAGTTTGGGGTGACTTTTAGAGCAGCAGGAAGCAGGGACAAGAGCAGGGATGACTGCTCCATGCATGGACTATATAATGCGAGGAACCAGGACAGTGAACAGACTCACACCTGTGAGGTGCTGGTGCGTCACTCATTCTCTGAAGCATGGATTTTATCTCATTTAGTCCTGATGGCCAACTCCTGCCACGGGGAATCTGAAGGGTGTCCAGCCTAGCCAACACCCCCTGGTTAGAAACAGGGAAGTCAGGACTGATAGCATCTTTCTGAATTCTGAGTCTTGGACTACTGCTGTAGGGTCTCCTCCGGTCATGCTAGGGTGGACAGAATCACTACAGACACCTCGATTTTTTTCTCATTCAATCAAACCCCAAAAACACTCATCAAATGCTATCTGACACCAGTCAGCGCAGTGAGGTTCTCAGGCAGACCCCAACACAAGCACAGAGATGAGCTACCGAGACCGGGGATCTTCGGGCACTTACTGATGATCAGGAGGTGAGTGAGTGGAGGCGAGCACCTGCTTTCAGAACACTGACAGACCCTGAACCAGGGGAAGCAGGAAGCGAAGGTGCAGCCAGGCTGGGACCACTACTGACGCTGTTTGACGGATAAGATAAAGCAACTCCCCAGAGACTGCTTCTCGGTGCAGGGGGAAAAACTGACTATACAGTAGAGAAGCCAGACAAGCCTCAAATGGCGAGAGGCCTACAGTGTCACCCGAACTTACAAAGCTGGCAAATGCACTACAGCTATGTAGCAGAATAGCCCTGTTCTCCTGAGATGCATACTCAGGTATTTACATTTGGATTACCGTGTGTGTGTGTCTGTGTGTCTGTGTGTATAGATTGAAGGACAACTTTTTGAGATTTGGTTCTCTCCTTATAAACCGTGCCTTGCTTCACATCCTTCTAAAGCGACAAAGACAGTGAACATGGTGTCTGTAATTCCAGCACTCAGGAGATGGAGGCAGGGAGATTGCAGCAAGTTCAAGGGCAGCCAGGTCTACTCATCAAGTCCTAGGGCAGCTGGATTTGCACAGCAAGAGCCTATTTCAAAGCAAAAACAAACGAGTGGGAGAGTGAGCACAAAAGCCCAAGCGAAGCGAACAGTGGGTAAGCCTGGGTAAAAATCCTCTGAATTTTGGGATGCAGATGTTCTTTGACTTACAGTGGAGTTACCTCTCAATACACTCACTGTAAATTGGAAATATCATAAAATATAATTAACACACCCATGATGGCTAATGTTGATAGTCAATTTGACAGATTTAGAGCCACTATGGAAACAAACTTGTAGGCACGTTTGTGAGGCAGTCTCTAGATGGCGTTGACAGAGATAGGATGACACCATCTCATGGGCTGAGGTCCTGGACTGAAGGAAAGGGGCACCACAGGCTGAGCACCACCGATGATACTCTCCGTTTCCTGGCCCCAGGGCCTCAAGCTCCGGCTGCCTGGCCTTCCCTGCTAGGACGGGCTGTGCCCTCCAGCTGTGGCCACAACAAACAAGCCCCTGCTTTAAGTGGCTTTTGTCAAGGATTTTGCTGTGGCAAGAAGACAGTAGCTACCAACCAGACAAGCAACACACACACACACACACACACACACTCTCTCTCTCTCTCTCTCTCTCTCTTTCTCTCTGTCTCTCTCTTTCTCTATCTCTGTCTGCTGGCTGCTGATCCTAGGAGCTTGGCTTAAGGGCCAGTTCAAAGTGTGGGAAATACCCAAATCAGAAAAACCAGAGTATGGCTTCTACTGAGTGCCTGCACAGTCAGGAGATGACTGTAAGCCATGGCTGCCTGTATGTCAGATTAGCCATCTCTCTTCCAATCACCGTGACGTCATCTCCCAGGGTGGTGGTCGGAGCAGAGTTCTTGGGTGGCATCAGGGAGGATGCCTGGCATGAAGCCATGATGCTAATCTCTGTCACTCAGCTCAAGGCTGAGATGTTTTCTAGTTAGCAGTTCAGCAAATACCAACCTACCAGAGATCACTTGGATTACCACAAAACCCACACAAAGGCATCAGGAAAACCAACATCTTGAGTGTGCTGGGGAAATTTTTCTAGGCGGGAAAATCTTTCCTGTTTTGTGGCAGAGTTTCTCTGTGTAGTCTTGGCTGTCTTTGAACTCTGCCTCCCAAGTGCTGGGATGAAAGTAGGCAGGAAATATTACTTCACGTTTTCCACTCAGAATGACCAGCATGTGCAACCCACCTTTAGAGCTTGGATTTGACCTGTACTGGAGACGTGTTGTGTGGCAGGTGGCCCAGCAAGGACATCCTTGGCTTGTCAACTGTCATCTGGAATCACTACTGTGTGCTAGGCCCTATGTATACACAAAAGGTCTCCCCTGCCTGTCCCAAGGAATTCTGGGAAGAGGGAGAGTAGCTCACAAAAGTGATGTGTTGCAGGGCAACAAATCAAAATGTCAGTCCCCAATGCTCCCGAGCAAGTGGTTAGGAGAAGCTACAGGGAGGGTGTGTGGCCAGTGGTAGGGGTAGGATTTTCATTCATCCATTTGCCTATTCACGTAATCAATAAATTTCATTTGTTTGGTTTGATCTGTTAATATGATATGATAGGATCTGTTAATGATGGCTAAAAGCTAAATCAGGTATAGTGGAACATGCCTTTAATTACAGCACTTGGAAGGAGGAGAAAGGCGGATCTCTGTGAGTTCAGGGCTAGCCTGGTCTACACAGTGAGTTGCAGGACAGCCAGGGCTACACAGTGAGACCTTGTCTTGGGGTGGGGGCAGTAGCTGAAACTGAACCGGGCCCCAGAACAATTTATAATGGTTGCTATTAACAAACCTGATGGCTTAGAAACCACAGAAACATGATGTCTCACAGTTCTGAAGTCTGGAAGTCTAAAATAAGGTGTTGGCCAGGCCCTGCTCCCTTCAGAGGGCCAGGGAGAAAGCCTTTCTTTGTATGCTCTGAGCTCCCATGGTGGGCAGCTTTCCTGGGCTCATGGCTGCACTGGTCCAGCCTCTGCCTTTATCCTCAGTTTCCCTTGTGTGTAAGGACACCTGGGATTAAGTTCAGGCCCACCTAGATGATCCCAGATGGTCTGTTCATCTCAAGATCCTTACATCCGCAGAGAACAGTTTTTCGTCACAACACCCTCAGTTCCCAGGAGTTGGGACACAGGAATATATAGCCTTAGGTGCCGTCATTCAACCCACTTTAGGCCTTTTGCATTTAGCAAATGTTATGCTAAGCATTTTGTGTTTAAAAACTGATTCAGTCCACACGAGCCAATGAGATATGTTATTATTTGAGGCCTGTTAAGTAACTTGGAAGCATCACACAGGACAGCGGCTGGAGGGGGGTCTTGAGAGAGGAGCTGTACGAACTAAGTTTGAGAAGACTGCTTAAGACTGTATTCAAAGCCGGGAGTGGTGGCGCACGCCTTTAATCCCAGCACTCGGGAGGCAGAGGCAGGCGGATCGCTGTGAGTTCCAGGCCAGACTGGTCTACAAAGTGAGTCCAGGATGGCCAAGGCTACACAGAGGAAACCCTGTCTCGAAAAACCAAAAAAAAAAAAAAAAAAAAAAAAAAAGACTGTATTCAAAGTTGAGAGCCAAAACTTGTAGCCTAAGCCAGGTCCAACCAATTAAAAGAATCAAACTAAGCCTGGTGGTACTCACCTTTAATCTCAGCACTCAGAGGCAGAGGCGGGAGGATCTCTGAGTTGGAGGTTGTTCAAGGACAGCCAGGGCTATCCAGGGAAACCTTGTCTCAACGCCAAGCAAATAAAACCACAAAACAAAACAAAAAGAGCCAGACTAAAAACGGAGAGCAGAAAGAAGACATCTGATGCAGCTGCATTGGGAAGAGGGGCAAGGAGACACAGGGAGCCCTCCAAGTCTGTCTTTGGGGTCCACAAATGAAATTAAAGTTGGGAGCCAGCACGGCTGCACCCGCCTTTAATCTCAGCACTGGGAGGCAGACCTTTGTGGATTCAAGGACATCCTAGTCTACATAACAAACGAACAAAAGCTTACGTAGGGAGCCCAGGCTTTGCAGTCCCAGTCAAGGTGTGGCCCTGCTCACCACTGATCTAGCTTTGTCTAAGTTTCCTCCTTGTCCTGTAAGATGGGCTGACAAGTTTTCACAACCATAGAATCTTTTTCCAGGAGACAAGTTCCCCTTCTGACAGACATTTTTTCCTTCTCCCAGTGTGAGATTCCTGGGGAAATTCCCATTTCTCTGTGGTCCATTGTAAACAAGAATATCTTTAGATACGGTCACTGCTGCCAGACTGAGGTATGGAAATGCTAAGGAAAGGCCTGCGGCCGGTAGAAAGGAGACTGCAGGAGGTCCACGCGGCCTTCCTGGACATGCTCACAAGATTGCTGTGAATGTCCTCCTTGGTCTCGGGAGTGTGTTCTTCCTATAATCCTGGTGCATGGGGCAGACTCTTCTCCCATCAAGGGCAGCTCTCTGTCCTTCTACCGGGAACACCAGGAGGCAGGCAAGAGGGACAATAAGGCCCACTTCCTCCAGGGTAGCGGGCACCTGTGCTCCTTAGAGTGCCTAGAGCCGGGCGTGGTGGCGCACGCCTTTAATGCCAACACTCGGGAGGCAGAGGCAGGCGGATCGCTGTGAGGAATTACTTGACGACAAGGCAGCCGGGGAACACAGTGAGCTGCTATGAATTTATACTGCATAGGGACACAAAGTACAGCCTGCGGACTACAGACCCCAGGATCTGGAAATAAGGGCCCAAGGCCCACTGCAGACCTTCAGGATCTGAATCTGCATCCGAGCAAGTTCCCAGGTGACTTCGGTGCATGTGCTGGAGGCAGAGATGACAGCGTTTTCACCAAGTCCTTTGGAAGACATCCAGAGTGTCAAAGAAACTGCAAGTAGTGGTTACACTGACAGAACACTAATTCACCCTACAGAACTGCGTGTGAACAGGACCCAATTTTGGGACACATCGCTAGAGAATCAGACCTTGGAGTGACCTGTTAAAGAGAGGTGTCACTCACAAGTAGGTCGCCTCCCCTTAGTGCTTATAGTAATTACAAATTAACAAAAGACTCACAGAGCCAGCTGTGTAGAACAGCAGGGGACAGGAGGGCCAGAGTCTGTAGGGCTTCCTGTGACCTTGAGCTCCAGACTGGCCTGCCACCACAGTAAAGGTGTGAAGTTACAATCAAGGCACAGGTTCATGGCCACAGACCCCCCAGCCACCACACTCACAAGCTGTGGGGGCACGGGTCAGGTTTCTGAGCTGTGTAGCATCGCCACCCATTGCCTGTATATTCTGCCTCACAAATTCACGGCAGCGTCATGCATCGAAAACAAACAACTACACAGAAAGCTGTGGAAAGCCTACAGTGTGGGGCTGGAGGGCAGCAGTAGAGTGCTAGTCTAGCACGGCCGGGCGGTGATCTTTGGTTGGTTGGTTGGAGACAGGGTCTCATGTAGCCCAAGCTGGCCTTGAAGGATATAGCCAAGGATGACTCTCAACTTCTGGACTTCCATGGCATCGCTGGCACGTGGCTTGGTCATGCCTGGTCATGCCAGGCTGGGTATCATGTGTATACTGCCAAGCTATAGCCTGCTACAAGCCTTCGGATAAACGTCAGAATGCATCTTTGCCAGGCACAGCGAAGAGAGCAGGATGCAAAGCAATGCACTCCAGTGGGGGGCTGGTAGGAGTCGGGAGCCATGCCAGGAAGTGACCCCACCGGGGAGAGGGATGGAAGTGTGTCCCTGGATTGACAGCAGTAGGAGAGGCTGGTTCCTGGCTGGAGGGGACAGCAGGACTGCCAGTCCCGAGCATCAGTCGGGTTGTACGGTGCTACGACAACGATGGGACTGGAGGGGGGCTTTTGGTGACCTGATCTAGGTTTTTGGCTTTTGTTTGAAACAATGTCTATGTAGCCTTGCCTGACACGGAGCTCTCAATGGAGACCAGGCTGGCCTCGAACTCACAAAGATCTACCGGCCTCAGCCTCCTGAGTGTTGGGGGTTGAAGGTGTGTGCCACCATGTCCCGTCCCAAGATCACTGTGGCAGCTGCAGCTTGGGAGCAGGAAGGCAACCCTGGACCTAGAACAGAGGCTGGGAAGACTGCCCTGCACAGAAGGTGCCCCTCCAGGACCAGCTCTGTCCTCCCGAGCAGCCTTCCACCAGAAGGGAAATCAGGAAGCTGTAGCCCAGGAGCCACCGCTGTAGTCAGGGGCCCTAGCTAGGGAGGTGGCTGACAAACTATCCTTTGGGTCCCTGAGAACCAGTTTCCTGAAAGAGAAATGGGGGGGGGGGTGCATCTAGTTTCTGATTTGCCAGCTGAGAACTCAGCTCTGGGTTCACAGGGACCCCAAGGAAAGTTGGCCTAAAAGGCAGTAAGAGCACCAATCAGGTGACTCTGTCCCCCCCCCCCCCCATCTCTTAACTCCAATAAAGCAGCCACCTTGCCAGGCTTGGTGCCAGGTCTAAAAATCCCAGATGCTTGGAGGGGCTGAGGTGGAAGGTTCATAAGCTCAGGGCTGCCTATCCCACGGCACTGTAGCTGGGTGGTACGGCATCCCCCTAGTATACAGGGAGCCCAACGGGGTATCCTGAGCACCCACTCCAGAAGACAAGTATCCCTCACCCAAAGGTCAAGGACTCGGGGTGTTCAAGGACTCGGGGTGTTCAATAACTTGTGCACAGGCACCCAGGAGCTTTTCAGGGCCAACGCCATCCACTCTTACAGTTCATTAGAGCGCTGTCCTCCCCTAGTCAGTGTCCTCTCTATACAGGGCATATCTCCTGTCCTTTGTAGGCAGGGTGTCAGATAGCCCAGGCTGGCCTCAAGCACACTTACGGCTGACACTGTAATTCTGACCCTCCTGCCTCCCCACCTCTAGTTTTGGGCTTACAGGAATGAGACACAAAGCTTATGCGGTACTGTGGATTGAACCCGTATGTGCTAGGCACAGACTCTGAGCTATACTCCCCCCGCCCCCAAAGACACTTTATTTCATTTTAGTTTTTGAGAAGGGGACATGATATGTCCAGGGCTAGCCTTGAACTACCATGCCTGACAAATGTCTTTTTAAAACATAGCCTTTGTGCTTTGTGACCTCCAAAACTTGAGAGTGGAAAAGACTACAGAAGATGAGACAGGTATGATGGCTCATGTCTGTAATCTCAGAATTTGGGAGGCTGAGACAGGGGGATTATGAATTCAAGGCTAGCCTGGGCTGTTATCTCAAGCATGTCTCAAAAATAAATAAACCAAAACCCAAACCATCATGATCAGAGACGTATGAGCACTCCAAGCCTTCCAGTGACCCGCGCCTTCACCTGTTTCTGTTGTTAACAATACAGTCCCTAAAATACAGGGTGGACGAGCTGGCTCAGTGGGTAGAGATGCTTGCCACCAAGACTGATAACCTAAGTTCACGGCCTGGAGTCTCTGCAGTAGAAGAGAACCAACTCGGGGCTGGAGAGGTGGCTCAGAGGTAAAGAGCACTGGCTGTTTTTCCAAAGGTCCTGAGTTCAATTCCCAGCAACCACATGGTGGCTCACAACCATCTAGAATGAGATCTGGTGTCCTCTTCTGGTGTGCAGGTGTACATACAGACAAGAACACTGTATAAATAGTAAATAAATCTTAAAAAAGAAAAAAAGAAAGAGAACCAACTCACAGGAGCTGTCTTTGGAACCTCTATATTCATGTGTGCACACAGATAAAAGTAACAAAAAATTCACAAATTTTTTTTTGTGGTGCTGGGGACCACAGCGTCCTACACGCTAGGCAACCAGCGCATCCCCAAGCTGCATACATCTCTACTTCTCTTTCACTGTTTCCTGACAGTGTTTGGATAAGTTGCTCATGCCATTCTAGGTCTGCGCGGACCTAGAATTCTCAAGCCTCCTGCCTCAGCTTCCAGAGCAGCTAGGCTAACAGGCTTGAGCCCCCAAGTCTTCTAGTGAGTCTTGTCATACGGGCGCTGGTGACTTGGTCTCTTGCCGTGATTGCTGAAAGTGGGCTCCATTTTCAGTATTCTTGGGGGAAAATGCAACCCAAACCAAACTAAACCAAACCAAGCATTTCTCCGCTGCTGGCCTCACCCAGGGCCCTTCAGCTCCAAGGGAGACAAAAGCTGGACCCTCCCAGTCGTGGCCACACAGGTCTGCTCCGCTCAGCTGGCCTTCCCCTCTGCTCCAGTAGGCTTCTTGCTCCAGGTTTCTGGATACGTTTCCCTTGGACCACTGAGACCTTTTGTGCTGTTCCTGAGTTTTACTGCTGCATTGTTCCCAGTTTACTCTTTGTTCTGTTGCTTATTCCTCTGAGGGCAGCTAAACAAATATCAACCCTGGCGCTCGCATTGTTGCTAGAGATCTCAAGTGCTTTCTGAAAGACAGAAATAAGCAAACTCAGTTCCTCCCCCCGCTCCCCCGCTTTCCTTTGAGCTTGAACATTAGATGTGACTTGGTGTCAACTGAAGTCAAACGCAATCTGGTATTTGCATGGTTCTGTGGGGCCCAACTTCACACAGTGATTTTTTTTTTTTTTTTTGGTTTTTCGAGACAGGGTCTCTCTGTGTAGCACCCACACACCAATGCACATAAATTAAAATTAAATAAAATATTAAAAAAAAAAAAAACTCTCTCCAAATCCCACCAGGAGAAAGGGCGGGTTCAGAGGGCTGGGTGCAGCATGCCTGGTACACTTTCTCCTTTCAGTCATGTTGACAATCTCCCAAACTGCCAGTATTTTACCTCTAAAGTGTGTTAGATTTAGTCAGTTTAGAGGTGAAGGAATTATCAAAGTCTCCGGGAGGAGGAAGAATAAGCTGCTTTTCTCAACCAGGGGCACGTTCCCAAGGTGTGCCCGCAAGAGCTCACATGGCCCTCCAGTTAAACCTACTCTGCACTGTGCTAAAATCCTCAGCCTGGGCTAAAAGGGGTGATCCTGCCTCAGGCACAAAAACCAAATAAGAAGAAACCTAAATTACTAGGGCAACTCATGGAAAAGGGAAACAAACAACAAACTTGGGTCAAACTACTGGACTGTTTTTGCTCACACAAAGGGAGAGGTGCGCTGGTCAAGGCTGTGCACAGCTTTTAATCCTGAACACTGGGTACAGAAGGCACTGCCTCTGAGTTTGAGGCCAGCCACAAAAACAAAAAACCAAAACCAAAACTGAAAAAAACGACGTAAGGGAGATGGTGATTTGGACTGAACAGTCAGGCGGCTTGTGTTCTCTCAGAAGTCGGGGCCTTTGCGACCACTCAAACCCCGAGCTGCTCCCCTACCCTGCCTTACTCTGTGGAGCTGGCTGGCCATTGTGACTTCTCCATACCCTGGAACTGTACTGCCCCGCCCCTTACCAGGGGTGAGAGAATAAAGCACACTGGGAGACAGCTTAAATGTGAGACAGAGAAACGCTGCAGGTGGGGCTACCGTTTGAGGTTGTGATGACTTTTAAGGCTTCCAGTATGGTCTGCCCAGCCCCTGTGGGGACAAGGACCAGTTGCCAAGGCAAGCCTGCCTTATATATCTAGCTATTGTTTCTTCCCGGCTAGCAAGGGCTATTAAAGCAGCGGCTCTCAACCTGTGGGTTGCCACCTCTTGGTGGGGTAGGAGGGTGACAAATGACCCGGTTCCCGAGGAGGCAGGGGGCTTGCCTACGACCACTGGAAAACAGGTGTTTACATTACGGTTCAAAACTAGCAAAATGACAGTTATGAAGTAGCAATGAAAATCGTTTTATGGTTGGGGGTCACCACAGCATGAACTGTATTAAAGGGCCAAGGCCTTAGGAAGGTTGGGAACCACTGTTCTAAAGGAATGTGTCTCAATAAAGGCCACAGTAGGAGGCAAAATGGTCCCCAACTGCCCAGTCACATAAGGATACCTTAGCCTTAAATGTTTTCCGAACTTAGGCCTCTATATAGGCAAGCTAGAAGTCTGAGGCCACACTTGGGTGGGTGGGTGGAGGTGTGGGGCAACTGCTGGAGGCCCTGAGCCCAGCAATCCAGGCACCTCTACCATGCAGGCATTATTACAAATGCAGCACCTCAAAGTGCACCTCAGTGTTTCTCCCTTAAAAACAGCTTCCTGTCCCATTCCATATCCAATAGAATACCATTTAAGGCAGTATTTCCCCTTTCAGTGCTAATTCTCCCCTTCCCCTCTTCCCTCCCAATATCCAGTCAGTCACTGAGTTCTGCCCTTTATTCCCTCCTCGTTTTCCTATCAGTCGGAAACTGACTACTAGGACCCACCTAGCTTTCCACTCTGGGTGCCGGGATGAGAAACATTGTGTACAAAGTGACGGGCAATCTTGGAATAAGAATTTTTGTCAGTGAGCACACCTTTCATCCCAGCACTGAAGAGGCAGAGGCAGGTGGATCTCTGTGAGTTCGAGGCCAGCCAGGTCTACAGTGAGTTCCAGCATAGCCAGAGCTACACAGGAAAAAATGGTCTCAAAAAGCAAACAAACCACCACCACAAAACAACAAAAAGGAATATTTCATGCAAAAGAACACCGCCAGACATGCACAACTCAATGCAGGGCTGGCATGTAGGCGATTCTTCGTCAGGTTTGGTGACCCAACGGAGGCCCCTCTGATTCTAGCCACCACTTAGAGGACCAACTCCAAGGAATCTTGGTCCAACTCAGCTGCGTCCCTGCCTCCTCTCTTTTGTATTCTGGCCGCCCCTCCCCCTCTAAGCAGCCCACGCAAGGGTTCGGAGGTTTGCAGCCTATAAATAGTGTGAAATCACAGAGCCTTGGAATTTTAGCTAGAAGGAAGCGCAAGAGTTCCACTTGCCCAACCCTTCCTCCTATTGATGAACAGGTGTTGCAAGATTAGGTGGCCTGCCCACGTCACGCAGCAGACTCCCGCCCCAAGTCTGCACTCCACACCTTAAGAGTGTCAGCCGAGGGCGTGGTGGTGCACGCCTCTAATCCCAGCACTCGGGAGGCAGAGGCAGGCGGATCGCTGTGAGTTCAAGGCCAGCCTGGTCTACAAAGGGAGTCCAGGACAGCCAACGCTACACAGAGAAACCCTGTCTCGAAAAACAAAACAAACAAAAAAAGAGTGTCAGCCGACACTCAGGCAGGCAGGCCGACATCACACGGTTGCCCCGGGGAGGTGGCCCCGTGGGTGACCTGCTGGGTGGAAAGTGTTCCCGAGGCTGGGGTTGGCCCACTAGCAAGCTAGTCCAGAGCTCAGCTCCGCGCTCGGCCGCGCCCCCGCCGGCCCGCACAGCCCGCACTCCTCCCCCGCCCCTCCAGGGCGCCGACCTGTCACCCAGCCGCCCCCACGTGCACCCGGCTCGCAGGATCAAAGTCTGGGGCGGCCCGGCCCGGCGCTGGAGAACCGGCGCCCGGAACCCGCAGCGCGGAGAGCGGGAACCCGAGGCAACGCAAGGGCTCGGCGCCACCGCCCCGCCGCCCGCCCGCCAGCCGCTGCTGCACGCGGCCCGCGCCCACCCTCCCTCCCCCGCACCGCCCGCCGCTGCACCCGGCCGCGGCCCCCGGCCCACGCCCGGCTCCCTAGTGCACAGGCCCTGCCCCCAGCTCCCGCGGCCGCGCCCCGCCCCCTCCCGCCCCTCCGCCGCGCCAGCCAATAGAGGCCGCGGAGGGGCGGGACGCCGCGGCTGTCGTGAGGCGGCCCCGGCCAATGGGGAAGCGAGCCGGGCCTGGGGGGCGGGGCGCCGGGGCCTTGTCACGCTCGGGTCCGTGTGAAAACGGGGGTTCCGAGTGCAAAGCAAAGTTTTTTTGTAAACCGTCTGCAAAGGCCGGGGGGGCGAAGACGGCGGCCGCCGCCGGGACGAGCGCAGTCGCCGCCGACACCGTCTCCCGAGCGCCTCGGTCCGATGCTCGGCGGCCCCTCGGCGTTCAGTGTCCCGCCCGCGCCCGCAGCCTCCGCCTCGCCCGTCCAGCCGAGCGCCGGCGCCTGAGTCGCTGCGCGGCCGGCGGTTTCCTCACAGCGCCGCTCCCGCGCCAGCGCCGCGCCTCAGGCCGCCGCCATGGGCTGCTGGGGCCGCAACCGCGGCCGGCTGCTGTGCATGCTGCTGCTGACCTTCATGTTCATGGTGCTGGAGGTGGTGGTGAGCCGGGTGACCGCGTCGCTCGCCATGCTGTCCGACTCCTTCCACATGCTGTCGGACGTGCTGGCGCTCGTGGTGGCGCTGGTGGCCGAGCGCTTCGCCCGGAGGACCCACGCCACGCAGAAGAACACGTTCGGCTGGATCCGCGCTGAGGTGATGGGCGCGCTGGTGAACGCCATCTTCCTCACGGGGCTGTGCTTCGCCATCCTGCTGGAGGCCGTCGAGCGCTTCATCGAGCCCCACGAGATGCAGCAGCCGCTCGTCGTGCTGTGCGTCGGCGTGGCGGGGCTGCTGGTCAACGTGCTGGGGCTCTGCCTCTTCCACCACCACAGCGGCGAGGGCCAGGGCGCGGGCCACGGCCACTCGCACGGCCACGGCCACCTCGCCAAGGGCGCGCGCAAGGCGGGCCGCGCGGGGGGCGAGGCGGGCGCGACGCCCGGCCGCACGCCGGACCAGGAGGAGACCAACACGCTGGTAGCCAACACCAGCAATTCCAACGGGCTCAAGGCGGACCCGACAGGTGAGCGCCGGAGGGGTCGGGACGGGCGCCCCCTGGCGACCGAGGTGGGTGCCACGCCCCGCGCCCGGGTGCGCGCTGGTTGGGTGCCCACCGGACAAGTTTGACAATGATGCGTTGAGGGTGTGTGGGCCCCTGGTTAAAGGCGGCCTTTGTGAACCGGCGGTCTGCGCCTCCCTGAATTGACCGCCTAATCCGGAAAAATCACAGGGTTTGGCATAATGGTGCTGGACCTGATGGTGATGTATTTCCCTGGTGGTTTTTTTTTAATGAACGTTTTTCATCTTGAGCACGTGTGCTCTTGGCTGGAAATTTGGAAGGTAAGTGTTGAAAAGAAATGAGAAAGAACCAAGCCAGTACTGGCCAAGCTCGATGCTTAGCATTGTGTGTCCCTTCCAGTTTTTCTTGCCGGTTAAATCACATCAGGAGGCAGCTTAACTTCTCCGGTGCATAGTAGCACGTTAAGGAGTTCAGATGGTGCATAGGAAAGGTTTTCTCTAGCTCTGAAGAAAACGAAGCTGCTGGGGTGTGCAGTCCTACTTGGACTTTTAGGCCACTTAGCAATTATTAGGTTCCAGCATTATTGATAGCTTCGGGTTGCGTGTTTTGTTTGTTGGCTTGTTTTTTGTTTACCAAGACAGGGTTTTTCTGTGTGTGGCCCTGGGTGTCCTGCATCTCTCAGAACTCCGGCATCTGCCTCCCAAGTGCTGGGATCAAAGGTGCTTGCTGTGGGAGTCGTGGCCACCCACCATAGCCCCAGCTTGTTGACTTGTCAGTTTGTAAACCCTCCTCTGCCAAGACACTAAATTTTATATTCATGATGAACATTTAAAGTTAAAGCCACTTGTCTCAGTCTATAGTGCCACTAACTCTCCATAGAGAGCCCCACATCAGATCAGTTTGCGTTAGAGGACTTATCCTCCGCTGTGCTTAGCTGATAGCCTTAAATGCTATTTCTCTTTTGTATGTGTCAGGAAAGTCAAGCAGAAAGTTTACAGGACACCAGCCCGATAGAGAAGGGGCGGGGAGAGAGGGTGGGAAGCAGCATAAAGCAACAATAGCCAGGGACACCGTGGGATCTCTGCTGTCGTCCCGGCAGTGCACAGAATGTCAGTTTATTGTGCACGGCTCTCAGCACACTGTTACTGTGCCTTATGAAAAAGGTCGCCGTCTTCACAGCTAGATGATGTTTCGATGAACACTAAGTGTGTTTAGTTCAAATCGTGTTGCTTCGTTGTAGAGCCAGAGAAATCCAGACACGATGACCCAGTGGACGTACAAGTTAACGGGAATCTGATCCAGCAGCCTGAGCGCCTGGAGTCAGAAGACAGCAAGGCCGGACAGCTGAACATGCGAGGGGTGTTCCTGCACGTCCTCGGGGACGCCTTGGGCTCCGTGATCGTAGTGGTGAATGCCTTGCTGTTTTTCTTTTACTGGAAGGGCTGTTCTGAAGAGGACCTTTGTATGAACCCATGTTTTCCTGACCCCTGCAAATCGGCTGTGGAGATAGTCAACAGCACCCAGGCCCCGGTTCACGAGGCTGGGCCATGCTGGGTTCTCTACCTAGACCCAACTCTCTGTATTATAATGGTTTGTATACTTCTTTACACTACCTACCCACTGCTTAAGGAATCTGCTCTCATTCTTCTACAAACCGTTCCCAAGCAGATTGATATCAAGCATTTGGTAAAGGAGCTCCGAGCTGTTGAAGGAGTTGAGGAAGTTCATGAGTTACACGTCTGGCAGCTCGCCGGAAGTAGAATCATCGCCACTGCTCACATCAAATGTGAAGACCCAGCTTCATACATGCAGGTGGCCAAAACCATTAAAGATGTTTTCCATGACCATGGGATCCACGCGACCACCATACAGCCTGAATTTGCTAGCGTAGGCTCCAAGTCAAGTGTCGCCCCGTGTGAGCTTGCCTGCAGAACTCAGTGTGCTCTGAAGCAGTGCTGCGGGACGCGGCCTCAGGTCCATTCAGGGAAGGACACAGAGAAGGCCCCCACAGTCAGCATCTCTTGTTTAGAACTCAGCGAGAACCTGGAGAAGAGGACCCGAAGGACTAACCCTGAAGGCGGCCTCCCCGCTGTGGTGATAGAGATTAAAAACGTGCCAAAAAAGCAGCCCGAATCATCTTTGTGAGTCTCGAGGGAAAAGATGAGATATTTGACTTTTGCTTTTTAACTGCAAGAGAAAATAGACTCCATTGAAATACTAAGTTTGCCAAGTAGTGTAACTGACATCCTTGTCTGGTCGCACAGTTTAATTCTATTTTTGTAAGAGCATAGGGGACTGCACAGTAGAGTGCTCTGCACTACAGCCTGTGATCATCAGTGTAGGCGCAGCTGTGCTGTAACATGTTTTGAGAGCCAGTTTTAACACTATGTTACATTGTTGTTTAAAGTAAGTATAAACCTTATATGATGACATTTGATTCCCGGTTTTCCCATGATAAAAGTTGCGGGGGAGGGGTAAATAAAATTGTTACTGGAATTTCTCTGCTTTTCTTTCCCCACCATTGTTGTATATTATTTCTTAGAATTATAATTGCTAGACCTTTAACGTCACCAAGTTTGTTTCCTCTGATGTTTTAGGGAATAGCTAGTTGCCCTTTGAGATCATAAACATAGCATATTTTCAGAATGGCTCATGACTATTACCAGGAAGTAAGGTTAGCTACTATTCTGGACTCTTTACTCAGTAGTAATCTCTCCCACGGTGAGATAATTCACAGGATGGAGTACAGTTTACACATAGTGGAGCATATAAGGGATAAGAGCAGGTAAGAAGGCGAGCTAAGTAGATGATTATACGTTAAGGTTACATCTCTAAACTATCTTGAAATTTTCAAATGGTTTTATTCTACCAAAGTCAGCCCAAACATGTTTGCCAGTGTTGCTTTCTTTCAAAGATTGGTATTAGCAATTAAAACAAAAGGTTCTAAATGCATGAATATTTTTGGGAATGCAGAGTTAGTCTTGGCTTAAGTGCAAACTATTAATCTTAAATTGTGTCTTTGGAAAAAACCCTCAGATGAGTTGGACACCTTTCTTAACGAACATCCACCACAGTTTGTGCTTTGCCAAGAGCCAGTGACTTGAAAGAAAGAAAGAAAGAAAGCAGATAGCTCATGCAATTTGGATATTATTTTAGAAAGCAAAATTAATAAGAAAAGGTCTTTCTTATTAGGTCTTTAAGCCATCATGTCTTGACACGGTCAGTGTCCACCAGTGCTTATTTTGCAAGAGGTCGCACTTTGCACCCAGGAAGTCACTCACGGTCCTTCCATTGCCACTGATTTCAAATCCAGTGCAGACATTTGAAGAGTTTTAAGTTATATTTTCCTTGATAGAGAAAGGTTAATGCTTTGTGAAGGAAATGTAGATTTTTGTCTTCAAAAGAGTAATTATTAGTATCAGTTATGTATAGCTCTATTTTTCTAGGGACAAAGTATTCTGACTACTTCAATAACTTTTATAGCTGACTACTTTTGGGATTTGAAATAATTCATTGTTTAATAATCTGAAAATACAAGTATTATAGTATGACAGTTACTTTTGAGGGATGGTCTCGCCCTGAGTTTAATAGCCTATTGCTGGCAATGGGCCTGCTTAGGAACAGCTGGGTTTTTTCTGACGAGAAATTTAATTTTTGGAACACAGTTTGTAAGTTCATATTTACTACACTGGGCCAACCATCAACTTACATAATGATTCACTAATGTGTGATCTAACCCCTTGATGGGTGGTTACTTTGAATTTTGCAAAAGTTTGCTTTAAAAAAAAAAAAAGGGAGATCTGTATGAGAGAGGACTCCAATTGTCTCAAATGACACCATGTAGAAAGTTTTAGTGGTTTCTACATGGTACAGCAGGATAACTGGTGAGCCTGTGGCATCCAGTGGGTGCCCTCCAGAATGCTCCGGGGTGGGTGGTGGGTGGGAGGGCCTGTATCGATGGTGCCCAATTAAGTGGGACAAGGATTGTGTCGATATGTTTCTCAGACGTGCTTTAAGGTGGTGGTGGCCTTTAGGTTAAGTGGCTTCTATGTAAAAAGTGGTACCGTAGGCTTTTTTTCAAAGGCATTTGTCGTATCAAAGCCCATGGGCGCCAACTCACCTTGGAGTTTTGGAGAAGTATTTATTTCTTTACAATGCACTTTCTAACCCATTCTTAGCTATATTAGCATTATCTTTAAGAAAAAAACCCCTGTTTTTATATTTAAATGTTGTAGGATTTGAGTGTCTTTTTCCAAAATAGCTTATTTCTTGAGAGAGAATGAGGAGCTACTTTGACCTCTTCAGGACTAGCCTGTTGTTAAGGCTTCTTTTCCCTGCTTCGGTTCTAGGGCTGAGGCTTCCCTGGTTTGTTCCTGTTTGAGCCAGGTCAGTGTAGACCTGTCTCATCCGGAGCCGAGTGAGGAGGTGCCGTGTGCTCCGAAACTCCACTCAACCAGGAGTCCTTCCAGGCTGTGTGCAGCCTTGGAACACCGGACCTTATTTACCATGGTCAGCGTTGAACATTGTAGAAGTACAGGCTAGAACGTGAAAAACAATCCTCAAACAACTGGCTGTATTTCCACATTCAAAACAAAAGATGCTGATAGCTTTATGCTGAGATGTGTGACTGGAAGGGTTTCCGTCAAGTTCCCCTTGGAAGGTCTCGGCAGCTGGTTATGTGTGTTTGTCTTGTCACCGTTCTGGTATTTTGAGTATCTGAAAGTTTTGAGGGAAAGAAAACAAACGTAATGTGAAGTATTTGGTAGGTAAATGGTTTTGAATGTTTTTGTTGTCTTACGAGCAGATACCATTTGAACAGTAGATGTCATTAACCTGCTATCTTAAGATAGTTATACACAAATATGGAGGGTGATTCTACAATAGAAAATATTTTAATACTGCACTTGAGTTAAGTGATAAACAGTGTTAAGAGGTCTTGGGGAGGAGGTGGAAGGCTTTTGTTGTTGTCTTTGTAATCGAAATTGTCCTAATGCTTCACGGTCTGGAAAGTGGGACTGTAACCGCGCCATTTTGCAACTGCGCTGCATATATACATACGGATGTATATATGGTAATGCTATTTTGTTTTACTAACAAGCTCTGGAATGTTTTAGCAGTCATTTTCACTGGCACAAGAGCCTTTTATACATTAATCAATTTAAACTTTTAAACCAAAAAATACTAAGGTTCAGTGTCTGGCAAAAGGATGCTGAGGAGAATGTAACATAGAATTAATATGTGGTTATATAAAAAGACACAAACTGCCATGATATGGGTCTGCCTTGAAACAGCACAGTGGAGTGTCAGTGTGTCTGTGGTTCTCTGCGACGTCCTTGCCTTGGTTTTGTCTGCTGCGGCCTGCCCTCTGGGCCAACAGTGCAATTGATGGGCTCTCATCTCGCTGAATGCCGATGCAGACAGAACTCAAGTGCAACAGCATTTTCCCGACTTCTGTGTGTTTTATGACTGTGTTATTTCCAAAGCTGTTCCTACCTCATCATGAGGCTTTATGGATTACTATGTATTATAAGTGTTCTATATGAGACAAGACTACTGTGTTTCTTCTCGTTTATTAAAAGTTAAGTAGAAAAATAAACTAATTTTAATATCTGGTTTGTTTTGTTCATGTGGCCCTCCCCTCTTACACTGCAGGGGTAAAAGAGAAACGGACTTTGCCAGCATACAAGAGACAAGTGGTGTGGAAGAAAGCAAGTGACCAAAAGCTTGTCATAGAGACAGAGCGGGTCCATTCACTGCAGGCTAGTGGGCTGTGACAATGTTTGGACATAAGCATAAACTTGTGGGGTGTCATTAATGTTTAACCTGCTTCTATTGGTAATTTATATTTTTTGGTTTTAAGCAAGGTTACAAATGCGAGTTACTTTATGCCTGTATGGCTTCTAAAACTACCGCAAAAGGTAGCACCTCAGTTTCTGCCTGGGAGACAACAGTTTAAAAATAAGGCCTGGAGAGATGGCTCAGCGGTTAAAAGCACTGGGTGTTCTCCCAGAGGTCCTGAGTTCAATTCCCGGCACCCACATGGCAGCTCACAACTGTCTGTAACTCCAGTTTCAGAGGATCCGAAACCCTCTCACAGACACATGTGCAGGCAAAACACCAATTCAAATAAAATACGTAAATTAAATAAATAAATTGACAATAAGTGGAAGGCAAATGCTCAGGGGAACAGGCAAGTACAGTAGACGCTCCAAAAAAAGGGTAGGTGTAATGAGATAAGACGGAGCCTAAGGCCAGGTGGGATTGGGAGGCAGACAGTTGGAGTAGGAAGATGGGCAGGATGACATAGGCTATGTCACACCTGTGAGCTTGAATTGGGCCTTACGGGGAAAATAAACTCAAATGTTCTTAAGGTTATCTTACGGGTATTTTGCCTGCAGGTATGTCTATACCACGTGTGCTTTGTGCCCTCAGAATCCTCTGGGACAGGGATTTTTATTAGCTGTTATGCTGGTGCTGGGATTTGAACCTAGGACCTCTGGAAGAGCAACAAGCACTCAACTGCTGAGCCATCCCTTTAAGCCCCTCGTATATATTTTAATTTAAAAATTTTTATGTGTATGTGTGAGTGGCCTATAAGAGCTGTAGTTACAGGTGCCTGTACTTCCTCAAGTGGGGCCTGGGAACCAAACTCTGGTCCTCAAGAAGAGCAGGATGTGCTCTTAACCACTGAGGCATCTCTCCACACCCCAAACTCAGTTTTTGAGTGGATAAAATAGAAAAAGGACTGCACATGATAAATATAGAAAGCAATGCCACCCACACTGGTGCCCTAACACATCCATGTGCACCCGTGTGTCATGTGGCTTAGGTTGGCACATGCTAACATCCTGCTAAACCACTGACCTCACAGTGGAGCTACAGGCAATGATACCGTAAAGTTGCTGCTGGCCAGCTCTTCATCTCTGCCTATTGGGAAGAAACTGCCCTCTGAGACAACAGTTTGCCAAAATCTCTCCGTCTGTCCCCAAACAACCCTGTGGGTCGAACAGCTGAAAGCTGTTGTCTTGAAAATAGCTAAGAATTTGGAAGAAAGTCAGCCATGTTTACAATTGAGGTGTTTCTTGTGCATCCAGGATTGGTGCTCAATTCTGATACAGCCATCTCTCTCCCGTCCAGCTATTTTATGATACCTGCATTTGCTTAAGAAGCCGTTTCTACTGAGGCCGGGGCCGTTTTCCGCAGCTCTGACTGGTGATGCTGCGGGTACTTGCAGGTGTCTGGATGACTGTTGTGGAACGGCAGGGAGGGCTGGAAAGACGGGGCATTAGCTACGCGGGTGGGAGCGCTTGGTGCCCTGCAGATACGTTCTGAGCCTTACAGAGCAGGTGTATTCCTTTATTCATAATTCTCTGAAAAACATTTTTTTTTTTTAAACTTCACCTGGTGATGCAGCCGGAGACAGGACAGGAACAGCTTGTTTCCTATCTCCCTGGACTTTTCAATAACTGCCTAAACGTTCAAAATGAAGACTTTGTGGTTCACTCCAGTAGCTTGACAACGAAGTCTAATGAGTCCCGCCCAGTAGAACCACCCGCCCAAAGGAATGGGGAGGTGTTTTTAAATCATTTGATACTTTAAATGTCAAAGCAATCACTGGACTCAAACTGGCACCTGTTCTGAATTAGACTTCTGTAAGTTGTGGTTTAGTGGCGGTTTTGTTGTTGTTTTTTGTCTTGTTTTGTTTTTGGAATTATGTGGGAGAGAGGAATAGGGTGGTGGTGTTTGTTTGTAATCTTGGTGAAACTGGCTACGTGTTCCTAATGAACACTTCTGCTGGAGCCTGGGACAGGGGCTCATGTAGCCGAGTGGTGGTGGTGAACCCCGGCCTTACACCTGAGGGGCAGAGGTAGCAGGTGTGTGCGCGGCCAGGGAGACACAGAACACCCTCTGCTTTTTAACACATGAGTAAGCAGGCAGACCATCCCATGTTCCCATGATCCATCAGGGAATCAGGTTCATAGCCCGACAGACTCCTGTGGCTCTCTCCCTGCCTCTGCCCACTGACAGGACACCTCCCCTGCTCTGAACACCCGCTAGGGAGGTGGCACTGCACTTCAGAGACCCAGGGAGGCCGGGCAGGCAGGTCCTCTCCAGACCTCTTCTTGCACAAGCTTTGATTTCACCAAGAACCGAGATTGACTGTAGAGAGTCAAACTGAAGGTCTCCATTGGATGGCCAGGTTTATAGTCCTGATAAAGGCTTGCCGCAGGTAGCCGAAGGCTCCCCTGAATGTTCAGGAAAAGCATCCGCCCAAGAAAGCAGGTGTTGCTGTGTGTGTCCTGGACACCCTGGCTAGCTCCTTTGAAGTATAGAGTAAAAGCGGGGTTCTGGCAATATAAAAGGAGTTAAAAATTCAGCAACTTTTAAGATATAAAATTGAATATTCTCCTTAAAATGTGTAATGACAGGCTAATTTCTTTTTCTAAGGCATTGCTTGTATGTGCAGGGCAGGGGACTGAGTCCAGGGCTCCTGCACCCTAGGCAAATGTTTCACCAACTAACCCACATCTTCAGCCCTAAGCTTTCATTTTTTTTAAGCTGCTAAAGTTACGGCAGCAATAAGAAAAAACACACAAATAGGCACATGAACACTATTGCTGGTATGCTCACTCTTTTATTTACAAAGACTCCTCTCACTGGAGTTAAATTACAGACTGACTTATATATAAGATTTTACCAGAAAAGATCTGGACACATTGAGTGGGGACAGAGCTTATATTGAATCTGGACTTTCAGAAAGGTGAGGCTGGGGTGGTGTGAAGAAGACAGCTTTCTTTAACTCTACTTGTGGGTTGTGCCTTTTTTTTTTTTTTTTTTTTTGAGACAGGGTTTCTCTGTGTAGCCTTGGCTGTCCTGGACTCACTCTGTAGACCAGGCTGGCCTCGAAAAGATCTACGTGCTGGGATTAAAGGCTTGCGCCACCATGCCTGGCTGGGGGCTGTGTCTTAAAGACACCAAACTAAAGGGTTGGGTGAAGAGTCCAAACTCCCTCATGTCACAAAGGAGCCACCTGCAGTGGATGGCAACGTGCATGGTTAGACGTCATTACCAAACCTCCAGCAGCCTCCTGAGAGGGTCGTGTGCCCCAGCTGGCCTCTCTCTTGCTCCCCATCCCCCCCCCACATTTCCTCTCTCTTTCTCCTCTCTCTTGTTCATCCAGGTGCATCCTTATCAGCTCCGGTTTAGGAGCCGGGGCTGAGAGAATGAGGGCCTTTCAAATACCTAGCAGGTGGAGGGACGGAGACCATGGTGCTGGCTCGGCAGGTCTGTGCCCTGAACTGGACAAACACACATGCGCTATGGCCACTCTGCATTCCACAGTACCACAGAGTGTTTTGCCTGGGAGTTGGGAGCCTGGGTCTGAACCCTAGATTCACTGACTTAGCTTCCTCATCTAAAATACCAAAGCAGTAATGTTTATAACGTTTCTCTCAGAGTTGCCTTGAAGATACATGAGATGGTACCCAGTGTTAAATATTAGCCATGTTTACTCTGGTCCTGTTTCTTGCTCTCCTCTTCTTCCTTCCTTCCTCTTTTCTTTCCCTCTGTATGCTGCCCTAAGCCCAGTTACTGATCCTTAAGTTTTTTGATGGACACATCTTACTCCATGGAAACACTCTATATTTTCAAGCGATGTGAGAGAGTTTCCCCCCCAGTGATGAGGAAGGCATAGCTCAAGGTGAAGCAGGAATTTACCCAGGATTCACTGAGTCAGGTCTAGGGGTAAGGAGCTGTGGGGAGGAGTTTGTTGCCTCTGGAGCACAAAGGACAATTGCAACAATCTCTGCAGGAGGATGGTGGTGAGGTGAGGTGATGGCCTTTGAGAGCCCACCGCCCACACGCCTGCCACTGGGAGGCCTGGTAGTGACCGCTGTGAAAGACAAACTTGGACATGATGACATCTTGACAGGTCTTTCTAGATGTGTTGTGGCATTCAGTGTAGCTTCCTACCAGGATAGCCTTTAGGGTGACCACAACCCCATGGAGGACATTTGCCCTCTTTGTGTTGGTTCCCCAAGTGTAAATAAGGGGTCGGATGACCTCACCTTCAGGGCGTGTCAGGGTTCTGCCTCTGTGCCTCAGGGCATGGCACCGTGACAGGTTGGTCACCTGTAGATAAGATGTCTCTACTGCAGGGGTCTGGGTGTGAATGAGGCAGCAGATGCTTTGCTGGACGAATGCTGGCAGCGTGAAGAAGACTGGGCGTGGGCGTTTATAGCTCAGCCCTTTACTGTGAGGTATACAGAAACTAGTTCCACTCATTTGGGAAGTTAGACATTTGGTTGATAAGCCCGGTTCAGGGACAATGTGGCTGCTGGAACCTTTGCTTTGGTGTCAAGTTAATTTTGCTCAGGAGTTTTGGCGAGAGCCACCCCCCCGCCCCCACATTCTGCTAGAAGTGTGTCCAGATTTGCTTTAAGATGTTTGTTACTAGCCGGGCGGTGGTGGCGCACACCTTTAACCCCAGCACTCAGGAGGCAGAGGCAGGTGGATATCTGAGTTCAAGGCCAGCCTGGACTACAGAGTGAGTTCAGGACAGCCAGAACTACACAGAGAGACCCTGTGTCGAAAACAAAAGAACAAAAAGATGTTTGTTACTGCCCATCTCCCAGACACAAGGTAAATTCTACAACTGATGCTGCCCTTCCCTCTGTGTGGGTCCACTCTTCTCCTGCTTCCTCCCCCTGCCCAGGAATCTCTTACAATCATAGTCCAGTGAGGTGTCAAACAAATGAGTGACTCTGGAGACCAAGATGATGGCTTCCAGGAAACGCAGGCGCTCACTGGTGACGTGCACAGTACATGTGTTCATTGATGGTGATGACAGTTGCAGACCATGAGGGACTCAGACTGTGTGGATGCCTTGTCTGGCCTTTTCCTATGATAGACCCTCAGGTGATGAGTGCACTCCCACTGCACACTGGCCTTTTCCTGTGATAGACCCTCAGGTGATGAGTGCACTCCCACTGCTCACTGGCCTTTTCCTGTGACAGACCCTCAGGTGATGAGTGCACTCCCACTGCACACTGGCCTTTTCCTGTGACAGACCCTCAGGTGATGAGTGCACTCCCACTGCACACTGGCCTTTTCCTGTGACAGACCCTCAGGTGATGAGTGCACTCCCACTGCACACTGGCCTTTTCCTGTGACAGACCCTCAGGTGATGAGTGCACTCCCACTGCACACATATTTCATTTCCTTCCCTGTGAACAGTGACCACTGTCTGTTCTGTTAGGGCCACCCCAGCCGGTCCCACTGCATCTGTGTCCTCTCTGTACCACTTTCTGCATCCTCCCCTCACCATCCTCTTCTCCTGCCTCCCCGTCCCACTGGGTCTGTGTCCGCTCTGTACCACTTTCCTTTCCTCCTCTTCCCATTTCCCTTCTCTCTTTTCATTCTTCCCTCCCGTCCCTCTCTTCCTTCCTTCCTTCTCCTCCTTTCTCACCCCCTTTGCTCCGTTTTTTCCTTACTGGGAACACACCCGTGCCGAGCTCTGCGTGTGTAATTGTGGCAGAACTCTTCCCTCCTAGCCTGGCATGGCTATTTCCATCTTGGAATCAGAGAGGCTTCATAGAATCGGGACACCAACTTTCTGTCGGTATGATATTTGCTTGTTTGGTCTTGGAGAGAGAGTCTCACTGTGTTGCCCAGGCTGCCCTCCTGCCGGAGCCTCTCCACTGTTAGGATCGCCAGTGTGCTCTGCCAGGTGAGTGTGCCTCAGAGTTGACATGGGGCTCTCTAGGTGTTCCTCTCTAGGGACACCCACTTGGGATAAAAGTTAACCAACAAGAATCAATGATTAGTCGATTCCGTGCATCCACTCTGTGTTGAGGTGTCCTGAGATCACTGGCTACTTTGTTCAGTTTACAGACACAGACACACTGACATTCAACTAATATTACACATGCCAAAGGGCAGAGCCGGGCGCTGCCTCCATCTAACGCTGGGTTTGGGTGAGAGGAACCTCACCTTGTGTGGGGTGTGCACAGAAGAGTGTAAGCGGAACACTTACTTCACCTTTAAAACAAAACGCTAGCTACCCCACCACCCCACGACAGACAGACAGGCAGGCAAACACACACACACACACACACACACACACAATGTGTGTAGACAGGGGATTTGTTAAGCATATAAGTAGTGTCTTCAAATTTTTTATCACATTTATTTATTTGTGCACACCCACACACATGAATGTCACAGTGCATGGATGGAGCTCAGAGGACAAGAGTTGGCTCCCCCCATACACACACACACACTAAAGTCACGGTGCTTGGATGGAGGCCACAGCACATGGGAGTTCATTCTCCCTTCTACCACATGGAACCTGGGATTAAGTTTAGGTCCTCAGGCTGCGTGGGAGGCACCTTCCCCCTGAGCCATCTCTTCAGTGCAGGAGTTTGTGTTTAGAGCACTTTATCCATTGTGTGATGATGACACACAGGGTCAGCCTGCATTCAACAATGGTATAAACATGCATTCATCTGTGTATGGATTACAAATATTTTTTTTTCTTGTTCAAATGAGTGAAATTCTACCAAGCAACGTATTCCATTTGATAATATCAGAGAGTTTAGAGCAGTTTTGATGAGCAAAAGCACCACCCCTGTCCCCGGTGAGACTCCACTCCTCGTGTCTGCTCTGAGGAGCAGTGAGCAGTTCTCTCTGTCTGACTGCTCTCACACCCTCTCACACCGGAGTGTGTGCCTCTGTTTCCTGGAAGACTCCATGGACTTGGGCACGAGCCCTCGTAGGCCACAGAACCTCCTTTTCGCTTGTGAGCTGAATGCTGACAGAGATTATCACTGTAAAGTAGATAATGATGAAACCAAGCACCCGTTGGGAGAGGGACAAAAGGCGGTGACACACGGTGCAGGTGAGGCAACGAGCTACGAGGCAATCCACCTAAAGTGACGCTGGCCACTGTGAAAATGGCTGCACAGCCAGCAGTTTCCCTTGGGGGCTCTGAGATTGCACCACCTGTGATCCTACGGTTGGAGTGTGGTTCAGGGCCTGTGTGCAGCAGTGGCCACTGGCCAATCACTGGCCAATCTGCAGTGGACAGCACCTAGTAGCTGCAGAGGAAGATGCAGAGTCAGAAGATGAAGGATGTAAAACTCTTACGCCTCTGGAAAGCAATCTCCCCATGGAGGTGGCAACAAGGTTGCACAGAAAAAAGTAAAACTTGACAAAGACGATGAAGATGATGCTGATGATTTTTAGTTCTTGGATTTTTTTTTTCCTGCTTTCAGGGTTTCTCTGTGTAGCCTTAGTTATCCTGGACTTACCAAACTCACAGAGATCCACCTGCCTCCTGAGTGCTAGGATTATAGGCGTGTACCACCATACCCGGCCTGATGATGATGATTTTAAAAGAAGATTTATTTATTTATGATGTATACAGTACACATTAGGTCACATTAGAGATGGTTGTAAGCCACCATATGGTTGCTGGGAAATGAACTCAGGACCTCTGGAAGAGCAGTCAGTGTTCTTAATCACTGAACCATCTCTTCAACTCTGATGATGATGATTTTTAATGAGGGACAAACTGAAGAAAAAGTTCCAGTGAAGAAATCTATAAGCCAGGCATGGTGGCGCACACTGTTATCCCAGCACTTGAGAGGCAGAAGCAGATGGATCTTCATGAGTTCAAGGCCAGCCTGGTCTACATAGTGAGTCCAGGGCAGCCAGAGCTATTACACAGAGAAACCCTGTCTCAAAAACCAGAGCGGGGGGCTGGGGGGGCAGGGGGAATCTATATAAGATACCTTAGGCAAAAATGTGCAAAAATCAATCCAAAATGGAAAAGACTTAAAACCCCATCAACATCATGATCAAAAGGCCAAGTCCTTCAAAAACAAACAAACAAACAAACCAGGAAAAGATAAAGCCCTAAAACACCCAAGGGATCTAGTTCTATAGAAGATGTTAAGGCAAAGATGCAAGTAAGCATTGAAAAAAACTCATTGAACATTCCTGGGCACTGCTGGTAAACTAAGACCAAAGTAGAGACAGAGGAAAAAGAGAAACAGACATAGTCCACCTTAGGCTCAATTTTCTTAACAATTCTATTTTATTATGAATTTATTAACTGAGAGTACCTCCTTCATAACCCAACTAGCCAACATAAGAGGAAAAGAAGATTAGGGAAAACAAGAATTAAACATGGGTGTCAGTTCCTAGTAACGATTCTCTGGCTTAGTCAGCAAGATTTCAGCAGACCAGCAATTCAACCAAAGTTGCTGCTGGAACCTGGAGCAACTGGAACCTGAAGCCTCAGCTGGAGTCCACAGCCTTGAAGCCTTCTCTGGATCAGTTCTCTTTAGCACTGTCTCAAAGTGGAGTGATGAACAACCAAAACCCAAGTCCCAACCGAAAGCCCTCAGCCCCCGCTTGGGCTCATATATATATCCTCTCAGTCAATTCAAGGATGTTTTGCACCAAGCCCCGCCCTCCCATGAAGTAGCTTGACTCCTAAGTGGAAAAACAACATCCTGCTCTCATATCCAAGTGTAAACATCCTGCTCTCACATCCAAGTATCCTGCTCTCTTCCCCATCCTACACTTGGGATCAAACAGAAACAGGTTTATCTCCCCTACAGTCCACACTGAGTACCATCTCAATCCCTTTCCTGATTGGCCATCCCTCTGCCCCCCTTGCCCTCTGCAAGCAAGCTCTTGTTTTCCTAAAGAATTTTCTTCTGCTCTGTGCAAAAGCACAGCTGGTCCTTGTGCTAAGACTCTGGGCAAGTGGCAAAGTGACAGAACTGTATTTCTCCGAGGCTGCGTAGAGTCTCCAGGCTGGAAGGACAGAGGAGGTGTCAGTGTGTTAGCCTATGACTGTCAGCTCTTCTCAGGGGCAGATGTGGCATAGCCCAGCATTCATTGGTCCACAGTGATCCTGTGGAAAGCTCAGAGGAAGGAAATAAAAGGACATTATCTGCAATATTTCTCCACAAGGCCCTGGTATTTTTATACCCAGCACTTTTACACACACACAGATTAACAGCATCAGGTAAGAGTTAGGGCATGATGTGCAGAAACACAGTCCAAGACTTTGGTCCTATCCTGTCCATTCCTGAGCTCATTGCCCTGGGCAAGCCACATTGATTGTTTAGGGATACCAGATGGTTGCCAGCGCTCAGGCACAATTCTGGAAACAGTCTTTGCTGTGCCTCTTGGTGTTATTTCCCTCCCAGTCACTACAATCCCCAGAGCCTCTGATAAGCCTTCTTTGGCCAGCCACAAAACGAACATGGTGAGATTTAAGTGGTTCATCTGTCTGGGCGCATCCAATGCCTGGCCTCTGAGGGTGTCACTGTTGTCCTGTACTGATGCCACACCTAACCCTTGCAGCCGTTTCCCAGCCTGCCCGTCCTCTGGCACACGGAGCAGCTGGTTCTCTCCACGCATGTTTATTGAACACCAGATTGGGCGACAGGCACTGATCAGGGGTGAGGGATCTAGCTGTGAGCACAGATGTCAGCTCCTGCTCTGTGGTCTAATGAAGTAAAGATGAGGATGTGACGTGGGCCAAGCAAGGATGGAGAAAGAGGGAGGCTGTCAGACCAACCGTGAGTGCTTCTGTGAAAGAGACAGGGGTGTGTAAGAGCTGAAGGAGGCAGGGTCTCTGAGGAAGAGCTCAGGAGATAGTGAGGCAAAGGAAAGCTGTGCGTGGGACTGGCTTTCTGAGAAGAATCCATTTGTGCTCTGCTCACACTGTGAAGCAGCTTTTGTCCCCTAAGCAGACACTCCACCTTTGGGGTTAGGCTGCCACTGTCCCTTTGTTGGGTCACCCGTGCAGTTAGAAGCCATGCCGAGGAGCCAGGCTGGCTTTGCAGCGTTCTGATCTGTTATGTAATAAAGACGGCTGTGATGACCCCGCTTTGCTCTGAGGATGAGAATCAAGCCAGAGGTGGCCAGCTCCAGCCCAGATTGTCCCAGGCCCCTCAGAAGCTCCACAGAGCTGGGGGAAGCAGCCATTTCTCAGCATCTCCACACCCGCGCCCTTCGAGGCGCAACTGTCTAGCAGCATTTGCGCCCTAGGACAAGAAGCCTCCCTGGGAAAAGGAGACCATACTGAAAGCAGAGAAACAGGGATTCACCCTGGTGCTCTCAAATTAGGTAAAACCCTAAGCAAGGTATTGACACAAGGGACCAAAACATGGGTGTTTATGTCTTTGGACACTGAGCTCCATCCAGGTGATGGAGACCCATGCCTTGCCTGGTGCTGGCACATGGTAGAAGTTCAGTGAACTAGTGCTGGGGATGTTTTGGCCCTCTTGTCCTCTCGTGGTAACAGACTGGCCATCACTGTTCTGTCCATGGTCACATATTATCCAGCTGTTGGTGAAACTGTGGGCCCTGAGCGTCCAGGATCACAACACGGGCTACCGTTGCTCCCTAAGTACCTAAAGACTGAGGCTGAGGTGGGGCGGGGCCATATTGGATAGGCTAATTATCTTTGGTCTGCCTCTGATTTCTTGTCCCCTAACAGAAGGGCCTGGTGTCACTCCCACATGACTTCAGGGTATCGTGGTCGCTTTAGGTATGTCACCTGAAAATGGATTTAGATGACATCTTTGTTTTACATGTGGCCAGAGAGCCATCTAGATGCCTCAGCAAGGAAAGGCCTGATGACCCGAGTTCAATGCCCCAAAACCCACAGGGTTGAAGGAGAGACCTGACACCTACAAGTCTGTTTCTCACCCTGACACGAGCCTTGCCATGCATACTCACATAAAAATGATGTTGTTTTTTTTTTTTAACCACAGATTCACACTATTCTAAAACATCTGCTCACTAAATCAGACCTTCAGAAGCTGTCTGCAGAATCATTTGTCTCCCTGCAGAGTCCTGTGTGGCTACCCAGGAAGAGGTGGATTGGAGGACTTCAGCATTGTCTTCCTCTCCCAAGCTAACAAGTTTGCAGAAGCTGGAGGGCAAAGTCACCTGCCTGGGAGGGACCTTCAGGAGAGGTCACCAACCTGCTCTGGTCACAGCCATGCAAGGCATATAGGCATTAAAACCCGTGTTCCAGCTGCCTGCCCTTGCCCATTGCACCGTAGGTCAGGGTACCCATGATTGTCTCAACTCTGGGATTTGAAGATGTAAGTTAATGTTTAATCACATGTTGGGAGTTGGTCTGGTGTTATGTATTCTGATGCTAATTTCTGGCCCCCAAGATCTGGTTGCTGCCCAGACAACCACATTCTCACAAACATTGGTCTTTGTTGTGTAAGCTTTGCTCTACCTAATTTAAAGTTAATTAGTTAATAAAATAGCCAGAAGCTTGTAACTGGGCAGAAGAGAAGGAGGTGTGGCTTAGGTTCCTCGGCTTGGGGTCAGAGAGGGACTAGGAGGCAGGGTGGAGGAGAGAGAAAGCAGCCAATGTAGCAGGAGCAGAGGAAGCTGGAGAGAAGGGAGTCGCCATGGGGCAGAGTGGACCATGAGCGTGTGCCATGAGGGCTGGCCTGATGGGCAGAAGCATCCCAGACAGGAAGTGACATGGGTGTGCAGCTGGGGAATAACAAGATAGCTGCCCAGTTCCTGTGCTTTAAAGCTTCTGTACAGCCAAGAGGTCTGTCTCCACTGTTTGGGAACAGCTGGGGAGAGCAGCCCTCAAGAGTCTACTATCCCTCTGCAGCAGCACACATTTGACACTTGAGACTGTGTAGCCAGTCTGGGTCTTTGTACTTCTTTCTTCTGTGCTGTGTGAGCACCAGCTGCTGTCTCTCCGCGGGCGGGAGACATCCGGTTGTCTCTCAGGGTGCTCATAGAGTGTTTCTGAGCTCAGTCTTCTGCAACTGGCTTTGTCTCGGACAGAATCCTGTCTGCAGGGCTCTGGCTCACCTGCAACTGCTGCACAGTACCCTCTGCAGGAAACTTACTCAGTTAGGGTCCTTCTGAGGGCTACTTAGGGGCCCAGCTCTTCACTCCTCAATGCCCCCAATAAATATCACCACAGCACCTGCCAAATTGCCCTACAAAGTGCAACTAGACCCCCACATTGATACATGGGAACACTCAAAACCCGTAGTCTTTACAGACTGTGTCTTTTGTCCAAAGGTGTCTGTGGTGTTGCAGTTTTGTTTTAATTTGCATATATCTGCATATCAGTCCAGCGAGGTTGTGTTAGAGAGAATATTCTCTGTCTCCTTCTGTGATTTTCTTCAAATTCTCCGTATAGTTTTGTCAATGTTAAATACTTTTTCTTTTTTTAAAGATTTGTGTGTGTATGTGTGTGTGAGTGTGTGTGTGTGTGTGTGTATGTGTATGTGTGTGCACACATGTGTTTATGCATGCATGTGTGTGTTTGAGTGAGTGTATATGTGTGTGTGTGTACAGGATGATGCTCACACAGGCAGAAGCCCTTGAGGGTCAGAAGAGGGTATTGGGGCCGCTGAAACTGGAGTTACAAGAGCTGTGAGCTGTCTCGTGTAGGTGCTAGGAACTGAACCTGGGTCTTCCAAAAGCACTGAGACGCCTCTCTGACGCTTCAGGCACAGTGGTTCTTTTTGTTTTGTTTAAAGATTTATTTATTATGTATACAGTATGCGTCAGATCACATTATAGATGGTTGAGAGCCACCATGTGGTTGCTGGGAATTGAACTCAGGACCTCTGGAAGAGCAGTCAGTGCTCTTAACTGCTGAGCTATCTCTCCAGCCCCCTTGTTTTTTGTTTTTTAATGGATGTCCTTGACCTATAGTTGTATGAACCTGCCCATGCACAGGGCTATTTGTAGAATGTGGTCAGTGCTGGCAAAGTCCATGTTCAAGCCCGTATCCTGAGCCCAATCTCAGGCCTTGGACCAGACTAGGTAATGCTGGACGTCGTAGAAGGAGCTCAGCTGTGAGCATCTGTCTGCACCATCTGGGGGGATAGATTCAGGGACCGAGAGTGACAGGGTCTGTACCGCAGGCTCTCTTGTGTGAACGGTGTTCTGACTGGGAGCTGCTCCTAGTGAGTCTCTTCTGTCCCTGGTACTCCACCTCCCTGGGTGCCCTGACCTAGGGTTGCCCTGTAATTTGGCTCAGGCCTCTGACCCAGGCAGGCCTGTGAGGTGGTGCGTGCACAGCAAGGACACTAGTGCAGGTCCTGGGAGGACACACTGTCAGGAATGCTGCGTTACAGCCATAGAAGGTGGAAAAGAGCCTGACTCCCCAGTATCTGGGCATGGAACTTGATTCCTCACCAGCCAGGATTCCTGCATCTCTGGCTAAGCTGAATTAAATAGGTGGATGCTGGCCGAAGTGGAAATTCATTTTATTACCTTCTGCAAAGGAAGTCCAGCTGAGCTAGAAGGAAGGGGCCCTTGAAACTTACTTCTACCTTGGCTTGACTTGATGTTAGTCGACATGGCGCTGCTGTTTCTACCATCAGTTACCAGAGCCCTCAAGGCATGTGCAGAAGGCGAAGGTGATGTGCGGGCTCAGCAGGGCGAGGAAATGCTGAGTAACTCTTCTGGTTGTTTGGATAGCTGAGTGGGGGTGAGAGGCAGTTTAGGGCTATGAACAACCAGGGTTGATCCTGGTGGCCCCAATGGCTCCATTCCAAGAGCACTTGCAGGCAACCTCTGGTCCCCTCCCCATGCCTGGGTGGCTCCTCTCCTACCACCTGGGCAGTGGAGAAGTCCCTTGCTCTCGGTCTTACTGACATCTGCCCAGGTTAAAGAGCAGAGGAGGGGTGGTATAGAAGGACTGGTGTGCTCAGCTCCCTGGGCGGGCAGGCCTCTGCACGGTGCGGCCAGTTTCTACAGGAGATGCTTGGCCAGGGGCAGCACCCTGCAACCTATGTAGGGTTTGGTGCAGCAAGTGACTCAGAGCACAGGGCTGATTATCCATAATTACAGGTCCATGGGGACCTGAGTCTTGCAAAAATGCGGGAACCTTTTAGGTCCAACAGCCACTCCCAATGCTTCATCTAAGAAGGAGAGAACTTTCCAGAAAGCAAATCTTCAGAATTCTCCACACACTACCCCATAGGCCAAAGTCATCACTGTGGCAGAGTGTCCTCTCCTCACTTCCTCCCCCCTACCCAGGGGGTGGGACAGGGGGCGGAGGGGGGGGGTTGTGAGATATTCCAAACAACCGTGGAGGTGTCAGCCCTCCTCCAGATCTGTAGCAAGACTGACAGGGCCTGTTGGCCTGGCTCCTGCCCACACCTCTGTCTCACTTTGCACCTGTCACCTGCACCCCTAGTCACGGAATGAAGGCAGCAGATAACACACCCCTTGCCTGAGCAGGGCATTGCCCTGGGTACAGAGAACGTTCGAGGTGAAGCCCTGTCCTCATGTATTTGTGTCCCAGGAGAGAGGCGAGCACAGCTTACACAGTAGGATGGCCTGAAGAAAGGAAGCCTTGCCAGTGAGGCGAGCCCTGAACAGAAACCTGTCAGACACTTGAGGAGAGAGCGGGCCCCAGAGGGAGAGGCTGGGAATGACAGGAGGCTGCCAAGGCCAAACAGGGAGGGTCAAAGGAGTTCCACGCACTCACAGGCAGGCTCTCCCTCTGCTGACTGGAGGGTTCTGAACCCAGTAATGACACACTCCGGACTCTTATTTAAAATTTAAATGCTGCCCCCACACTGCTTTGTAGGAGCAGAACAGAAGCCAGCACCCAAGCCTGTGAGCAGCAGGGGGTGGAGGGTGGAGATAACAGAGGTTCCGGTCAGTCCTGGTGGCAAAGCTAGAGAGAAGAGGCCAACTCCAGAATTCACTGATAGAGACCACAGGTTTCCCAATGACTAGCTATGGCTGTGAGGGAAATGCAGGAATTAGACACGGCTCTGCACTTTCTGCTCCCTCCCCACTGCTGGGCGGCGTGTAGGGGTAGAGTTGGTCCATGTAGAAATAGGAAGACATCAGAAGTGTGGCTTGGGGAAAATGTAGCATCTGGAATTATACAAATCCACGTGGCCACTGGGTGTTTGGTCCATGTG